>NC_079545.1:12838531-13141562 GCF_015846415.1 Triplophysa dalaica
TCCAGAAATTTGTATGTGAATAATGTTAAATCCAGCGATCTGTTGTTTCTGTATATCATCTCTGCATTAAACATGTACAAACAAACTTCGATTTTATCATTTAATTCAAACTTTCTTATACTCTTGCTTGGTGTTGTTTACCATCAGCGGTTACACCAAACACTTACATTTGGCCTTGTGGGAAAAGGTTATACCCATCCTCTTGTTGAAGGTTAACTTCTGTGACAAGAAATGTTTTGTAAGCTTCTCACAAATATTTGGCAACATACATATAGAACTGTACATTAAAAACAACTCCAGCCCTTCAGGACTTCCAGTGTAAACAACCGTTTTGAGTTGTTTTGTCAATAATTTATCTTTTCCAGGAGAGTCCATCATTATCGCTTGAGGTTTCAAGCAATTCGGTCCTTCCAGTTACAATGGGTTTCATCATTCATGGCTCAAGAGACACTTAAAGACATTCAATGTCTTTTTAAATTGCCACATCGGGTCGAAAAGAGGATGCACAACTGACAACGACGGTTCACAGGTTATGCACAAAGGCTTGCTGAGTTTAGATGTTCAATCAAAGACAGATAGGCAGCTATGTTCTTAACGTTCCTAAAATAGATGGACTGAGTCATCGTAAAAGCAAGGTGAGTGCTCTGTCTCTCAGTGTCTCGGAGCAGAGTTTCCCACTCACACACACACACACACACACACACGTATATACACACACACACACTGATGGATTTCCAATACAAGTCGAGCCTCATAGTGACAACTAACCACAAGCCCTTATTTTCTCTCCTCTGAAGACTTGGGTGTACCCGATATGTACAGAACATCTGATTTACCATAAAGTGGCTGCATATTTCTTTAGGACTGTGGCAAAAGCGAACTGATGTGGAATGCAGCTCTCTAGCAATGACGGGCTAAAGGAAGAGGGCAGGATTTAAGATGTGTGAAGATTTTCACTCTTTTCCATGTTGCAGTCTATTCTAATGATGAGAAAATTAACAGGCCCGAGAAAATAACGGCCAGGACGATAGTAGGATGTATCATCACGCCTCCATGACAGCAAAAAATGAGCAGACTGCCTTGAATTTAGAAAGCAGAAATGTTCAGCTAGTGTTTTTGTATGAATTAATATTAATACAATATACTTAAATTTAAAATAAATGTACAATTTTTTTTTTTAAAGTGTTTCCTTATTGAAAAACTAAGCAAAGCTGGTTTTCAAGTTTGATCTGCCCTGCTGTATATATGGTTTTATCAGACACACGCACCTGTGTTTGCTTGTTGGTCTATCTAGTGGCTGGTAACATAGTTTATTTTATATTTAATTCATAACAATATACATTTATATAAATATTAAATTGTATATTGTATATTAATTGTAATAAAATAAATTAAACGACTCAACAGATATTGATTCTCTATACGTCTATGAACCGGAAGTTAAGTTTGGGCCACATAACATTTGTTTATGTTATTTAGATCGCAGATAAAATTTGTTTTCATACTGATTTAATTTATATTCCCAGACATCGACGAGGATAAATGAAGAATAAATGGATCCTTTTCGTTCGTTCTCCTGCGTCTCAGATGTTTTTCCTGACAAAAAAATGATTCCAAACTCAGTTTTGCCAAGTCTGCAATCAAAAAACAATATTATTGAAAATTTCATTATGAACTTGAAATTGACCAAAATTCTCATTATTGTTCATATACAATCCAAATTAATTATACAAATCTATAACAAATGTCTCTTCGATCTTCTATTTCAATTTTCTATTGAAATTTTAGGAGAAACATCTTAGGTTAAACTGATACTTAGATGAAACACAACTGAGAACTCCGTCTAATCTCCTGAGCTAAAAAAGAGCAAACTCTGAATTTGAAAGTGACCAAACTACAGTAGGCCTACTTTACTTTATAACCAGAAAACCAGCTTAGGATAGTTTAAGCTTCGTAAGCTTTGTTGTCATTTATTTTACTGTTATTGTCAAATTTAAACTGTAAGCTAAAAAATGTTAGTGTTTGTAATCTACAGTTAAACTAGGTCTAATATGGTATACTTTCTCATCTGAAAAACAACAGTGCTCGAACATCTACGGACCAAAAATGCTTTAATGGAACTGAAATATCCCTGTTCTGAAGAAATATGAGACCCCGTGTCTTGTTATTTTTTTTCTATGTATCCCATAATTCCTGCTATCCATTAAAATGATTATAAATCATAATGCTGCACATTGTTGTCCATTCACCTGGCTTTTAAGTCTTGGTTGATGACAGTGATTCAGTCCCATCTGAATTATATGTCATCTGATGTAAGCACATTTGGGCTAAACCTTATCTTTTATCTGTACTTTGTCTCTTAAACCTTCAATGCCTCATGAACCCCTACAGCCGACAGACGCGGTTTATGTTTCTATATCGGCAACGGAGCAGGTCTCTGTATGTGGAGCGGAGGTCCCGGTTAAAGAAAGCATAAATGAAGGGATTCATCAGCGAGTTGGTGTAGCCGAACCACAGCAGCGTCCTCTCCAGCCAAATGGGTATGCAGCTACACTTCACCCCACATATGAACGGTCTCGCTGTAGACAGAATGAAAAACGGCAACCAACAAATTCCAAACACCCCGACTATCACGCCCAGGGTCGTGGCTGCCTTTTGCTCCCGCTTAAAGATGGAGATGTTCTGTCGCTCACGGCTTAGCAGTCGGGAAAGAGCGGCACACTCCTCGGCGACGCCGGGTTGAGGTTTGAGCCCTTGCATCCTTAGCGCTTCGCTGGCCACCGTCTCCAGGCGCTCGCGGCGGGAGAAGTCGGTGAAACGATGCTTGGCGCCGCTCTTTCTGGCGGCCTTGAAGATCTTGTAGTACATGAAGAGCATTACGATCATGGGGATATAGAAGGCCACGGCAGTGGAGTAGATGGTGTAGCCAAAGTCTTGGCTGATCAAACAGACGCCAGCGGTGTTGACGTTCTTCGCCCACCCGCAAAACGGCGGCAGAGTAATGGAGGCCGACACGAGCCACACCCCGAAGATCATTTTCGCCATTAGCTGGCCGTTTTGGCGAGCCGGGTAGGTCAAAGGGCGGGTGATGCCAAGATACCTGCAATCGAAACGAAAAAACATTTTGATGAAGTTTGTGTCATTTCTGTGTCAGCAACTACAAAACAGCACCGCAAATACCTTATCTTATATTCTCCCACACGATAGGACAGTGGGTAGTACTTTGAAAGGCGATTGAGAGGCAATTGAGAACGAAATGAGAAATTAGGCAAACATCAGGGGCACGCCATGGCACAGTAAGGGTGTGGTGGTGCAAATTGCATCTGTCTCAAAAAAATTCTTGCCTGAGCCAATCAGCACCCACTTGAGTCGAGTTGATGAGATGAGTGCGGATTTTGAAGAGAATGTGAAAAAAGATCAATTATAATTTGGAAATTGACCTTGAAGCCGTCGTCGCATCTGTTGTCGCCTAATCGAAAGTTATAAGCATGTGTAAAGAGCAGAAGATTACAGCACTTGAAGGTTTGATTAAGACTTCTTATTGCCATCATCGTCTGACCCCAGGTCCCAGTAGACACTTATTGCAAAGACGTGCTTTCCATTGCGATCTAATTTTAATCCCTGTGCAGTTTTGTTTCTTGCTAGTAACATGTCTGGTAACTGTGAATATTACTTTTGTATTTATAAACGTACAAAAATACACATACATGCATACAGTAAATTAGTAAATATAAAAAAATACATCTACATTTTTCTGTCCAGTGTCATTTCCCTCACCATAGCAGGAAAATAAATGTCGATCTCTCACAGAGATAGACATTTGCACATGCACTAGCAGAACTCCGTTACACGTCGATCAATTCCCTTGTGTTTAACTGATGAAGTGAAGTTGAGGCCATTGTTGCTGTTTTTTGCTAAAAGCCAAAGTGCACTGAGAGGGGAACCGACCAATAAGCCGTTTAAAGTTAACATCTGGGTTTTGCAGATTCTGCAGATTCTGTAGCCATCTTTAAAAAACGTCTGAAAGGTTATATGAGACGTCTTCTTTTTTTTTTAATGCACTTATGCTTTTGTACTTATGCTGTCCCAATTGCATCCATTGCTTACCCCACCTGTAAGTCGCTTTGGATAAAAGCATCTGCTAAATGACTAAATGTAAATATCTTAATTGAATAACACCTCTCAGCTAAGAGGGGGCTAGTACTAATGTTTTTGTAATGTTTACAGGACCACAACCTGAGACAGGTACTTTCTGCTTTTAACTACTGAACTGCATATAATAAATCCAATGATGATGATCTCTGTCTCGTTGTATTCTTTTTGTCTGTCTGGGGTGGTTCTGCATTATATCGATAAAATAAACGTTACAGTAATGGCAGCGGGTTGCGCTGGAAAGACATCACCCAATTCCTTTTGTTAGACTCGCATCTAACCTTCTGTTCAGACAATGCCAGTGCTTCTGAAATTATCAAAAATATTTGAATAATGTAAAATATACAATATCAGAAGTTTTACTCACAGGTTCATTGGATCATTATGTAACCGTGTTTTATTATGTCTGCGCTGTGATACTGTCATAGGGGAGTAAATAATTGTTTATGTAGCTTATACAGTATATTAAAATAAACGGAAGACCATGATTATTCAGAAATTATTCAGTTTTGGATTAAACATCCAAAAAACATAATCAAAGCCTCAAAAACTGAATAAGAATGGCTCCTTTAAGGGGTTTAGTAGTCCAGCTTTTTGCTTTATGACTCTCAGAGCACTCTGGAGGTCGTGGGGTCAAGTAAATAATGAAGTTATTAATTCTATAATGAAACTCTTCGAATATGTTTTATATTAATAAAATATTTATATTTTTCTTATTTAAAAAAATCTTATGAGACACTTTAGAGCATCTGCTGGTCATGTGACCTCAAAATAGCCACCTCCACGAGGGAAGAAACCTGCATTATGCAGAAGAACGCTTCTTCAGTACACTTTAAACTGTTAACTGTCACCCGTTCCGTATACGGGACACCTAGGTTTGCGTCTATATTGTGCATGCAATTTCCTATCGCATCATGACAAACTATATATCATTGGAAAGGTCTAAGACTCTAGAATACAGATTTTTTTGGTGTTTTTTAAATAATTTATGTAGGGGGAGTAATTTATTCTTCTTTTTAAAGAGTGTGCTAAATTTTTTGTTATCCTTTTGCGACCTGTATTTTCTTAATGTATTTTTTAATCAAAGAAAAACAAACTTCTTTTATTTATTTTTTACAATAAACCCAACATACCTTTAATTGTTAAGAGTGTGCTAAATTTTTTGTTATCCTTTTGCGACCCGTATTTTCTTAATGTATTTTTTAATCAAAGAAAAACTAACTTCTTTTATTTATTTTTTACAATAAACCCAACATACCTTTGATTGTTTTTTGTGTGTGTGTGTTTGATTTTTTGTAGCATCAGCTACTTTTCTTTTTTTTTAACGAGAACAACCGTAAGTCTGTATTCCAAAGAATTCATAAGTTACGGCCATTTTACTTCCAACATGCGTTTTCATGTGTAGTTTAACAGTTTTAAGAGAGAGTGGGCTAGCATTTGCCTGCACTTAATAGCATTTTCACACTGTAGCATTTCATCTTTTATAAATTATATTTTGGCCAAATGTCTTTTACAACAGGAAAACAACACTCATAGCTACAACAACATTGTAACCGTGATGTTGCCATTTCAATGATGATGGACAAAATGCACATTTGCACAAATTCTCTGGTCAAGAACCCTGTAAGGTTAATTGCATTGGAGTTTGACACAAAGCAACTGACTGATCCTCGTTATCTAGGTAAAATATATCAAAGAAATGTCTTTTTTAATTGATGACAGCAAACGAGTGACATCTTGTATTGCCTTCTCATAAGGGCAGTAAATCGCTTTCCCGCTCATTCTCCTTCACAACTCCTTCCTGGTGGATGTTGACATGTAAACAAAGTTTAGCTGTGTTATGCGGCGCAACACTACAGTGGTCCTGTCTGGTGTGTACACGGGCTAAAGCCTGCGTCACTGAATCTCTGTCGGAACGTGTCCAACAACACACCAGTATTACGTTCTCTTTCGAGATTGAATAAAAAACACAAGAATATGTCTTAAAGCACATTTTGATTAGTATTTTCGTAAACACAAAGAACGCATCAGATCTGCGCAAAGCGTCAGTTCTTAAAAGGGCAGCATTCTTAAACCTGCTGTCGCTAATGTTAATCTTAAGAAAAAAAGAAATGAAAGTGTATTGTAGCTGTAATGACTATTCTTCTGTATTTAATTTAGAAATTAGCAGGAAAGACTAAAGTGTTTGAGAACTTCATTCAATTTATGTATATGTTTTACCTGTTATACCTGTTATTAATAGTAAATAAATCTAAAGCTTTCGAGACTATTATTTTATTGGATTTAATTTATCAATAAGATGTGACCATTAAAGGAGGGGGGATGCCCTTTTTCAGTTTCAGCACATGCCCCTCAAATGTTCTGTGCACAGCCTGATTCTGAGATGTGAGGGGTTATATAACAACATTCACGTATGAAGAAATGTAGGATTTCTTCTTGCAAGAAAAATCATCACGTGTCTTCCATTAAACACAAAGCACCCTTTTTCTACTCTCGAAGTGGAGTGTTTTAAATTGCCTTTTTGAGGTGACTTTTCAGAAGCTATTAAAAGTCAGTCAGATAGAGTAACCGTTGGATGTCACAAGAGGAATAATATACTAAAAATAGCAATGTTAAAAAAAAAGGTTTATGTTGTCTCATGTGATGCTACAGATGTGGATGTTATTGAGGTTATAAACTTTTGTAACCTTCCTGAAAATTCCAAAACCAAGATTCACTCCTTTGAGATTCCCTTTTCTCTGTTCGGCTGCTATTCTCTCACGGTTTTGGAGCTCTTCTGTGCTCTTAGAAGTACGTGCAGGCAGGTTTAATAAAGAGGTTATTTTCCTTCTACTAGGTTGCATCAGCACGGTGAAATGATGTCTGTTTGAATGTTTTCTCAAAATTGTTAAGGCCTTTTGTTAAAAGTATAATTTATGTTTATGTATCCAGGATGAGACAGTGAAATATTTGTAAATAAAATTGCCTTTAGAAGATGTAAACAAGAAACAAGAATGCAGTTTTCCATTTTAATTCTTAGCACCTTTCGTTATTTTAACATCCACATTACATTTGTCTCACACCGTATAGTCCATGGAGAATAAAAATCTAGTGTCCATGCTACACTCTTAAAAAAACAAAAGCGTTTAGCACAGTGATCCCATAAGAACCTTTTTTTGGGCCACAAAGAACCACTCAGTCAAAGGTTCTTTAACCATCTCTATCATACCTTTTTATAATCTGAAGAATGTTGTTTAGATGTAAAAAGTTCTTTATGGAATAATTTTGACATAAAAAAGGTTCTTCAGTGGCATTGTGAAGCACCTTTATATTTAAGAGTGTACCATAGAGAAGGGTTAATGGACAAAGAAACATGGCAGGGTAGTTCACAAAGAGTTGCCTTTAATTGAACTGATGAGAAGTGACAGGGTCAAAGAACGATAGAAAGACATTCATCCCTTGTTTTACCTTTAAGTTGATCAGAAATTCTCTCTCTCTCTTTCATTTTAAGTTCTCTCTCTCCTCTCAGTTTTTCAACTGAAACCCCATCTTTGTGGTATTTCTGTCACTTTTTATCTACTGAACATAACTGTAACTGTATCTGCGATAAGGTTCATTTTCTGTGTGGAGATTGTATGTAATGCATTTCTTTTCATATTCTAAAAACGGATATTTAATGTATTAAAATAAATTATTTTTGCTTTTAGATGTTCTTTAAGAAGCGTCTGACAAATGCTTAAATGTAAATGTAACTTAATGTGGCTCAACAATACAAATAGTTGCAGACTCAAACAAAATATGATTCCACATAGCGTATTAAAACTTCATTTTCTGCCGCATTAAAATAGAAAGCACGATAAGTGTGTTTTAATGGAATATTACATCACAGCAGCAGCTCGCACATAGTTGGTTGCGTGGAAACAGACCTGAGAGAAGATTATCAGACTTGATGGAGTGAATTAAGATGTCCTTAGAACAGATAAGATAGGAATCCTAAATCAATTTAAGATGTGCTTCTGTATCTTTAACGTATCAAATCTAATTTTACGTATCAAATTAGGACCTAGAGTAAGACACTTTCTGCAAAAAAAACCCAAGGTCTTTACTTTTTGGTAATTCAGGTCAAGAAAGCAACTGAGCAGGATGTCAGATAATATACGGACCTGCAAATAAGATACTGATTTGACAAATGGGAGATGGAACAACACCTTTACTCACAGTGGCTGAAGTGTGCTGTCAACCACAAGCAACCTTTATAGAGACCAAGACAGCATAATGTAGATATCTTTATATAAAAATCTAAAATAAAAAGAATTATACCATGATCTGTTGGAATACTCGATTCTGATTGGCTGGAAGGTGTGCATTAAAGCCGTTTAATTCATGGGTGTTATGAGTCAGTTTGATCAACATCAACGTTTGATCAACATACGTATCACAACATTTTGAACCAAATAATTATTTTGTGGAGGAACTTGGGAGAGCATAGGATGGCAAAAAGTTGTATAAAAAATACAAAAACCTTGCATTAGAAGTATTGTGATAACAATTTCACCACTTTCATTAATTTTATGTAAAAACTCCCTTTAAATTTTGAGTAGAGACAGGACAAGAGCTGCGCCCGCCAAAGGTCACATTGTCTAAAGCAGGGGTTTTCAAACTGTGGGTCGGGACCCCCTTGTGGGTCGCACAGTGGCATAAGGTGGGTCTTGGCTGTTAAAAGACAATATTTTGTAATATTTTACCATGAGATTTATTCTATTTAGAGAAATAAAAACTACTCTATTTACGATGTTTTTATTTACATAGAAAATATTTTGGTGGGTCTCAAGATAGATTTACCTGTCTAGATTGGTCTTGGAATGAAAAAGTTTGGGAATCGCTGGTCTAAAGCATACGTGATTGAGGTTGTCTCAGTTTAGTTAAAAACATTATAAAATTATGACTTATTTCTCTTAAGATGTAATCATTGAAATTTCAATCTTACCTTGAAATGTAACAGTTGCCCTTCTGAAATAAAACCAGAAATAATGACGTATGTGTACATTACATGAATCACATAAATTATTTTTTTTCCATTTAAAACTGCGTTTTGTAGTTTGCATCAATGGATACTACCTGTTAACATTTCTATTGTTAAAAAATAGTAAAATATTGAACGTTTGGCCTCTAACGTCGTGCGATGCACTGGTTGCTATTGAACCTTAGCTGTATTATTTGATTTTATTGGTCACTACACTGGCCCTCTAAACAGTAACTTTTTAAATTTGATTGGCCAATGTCCACCTTATTTTAACATTGAGGTCCAATGCTAGACCGCTGAGGAAAAAAAGTTTGCAACACCAAAAACTACCGATAGGCTTTTAGGCTTTTCTATCACAAATTTAACCACAATAAAAATGGCGGGTGCGATCCTGCATGAAAAAATGGATGTGTGGGCAGAGATGGGCAGTATTTTTTTAATTAAATGTATTTTAAAAACGTATTCAATTACTTTTGAGTATTTTGTAATTTGTATTTTCCTTAACAACAAAATTCAAATGTTATTAAATACTTTGAGAGACTGTATTGCTAATAATCACCAGACAGTGGTGGCACCACTGTTCCGAAAGAATTTTGATACTTACATATGTGCTAAAATTTGCTATTAATAATAATTTGAACTAAACAGCTTTTGGCACAGCCTACTATGGCCGTAAAGGGAAATGAGATCTGACATTCTTCCAAATATCTTCCTGTGTGTTCAGCAGAACAAAGAAATGTATACAGGTTTGGAACACTCTGAGGGTGAGTAAATGATGACAGAATTACCTTTATTGGGTGAAGTAACCCTTTAAATTGCTGAAAATATTTAAAGGAGTCATATGAAATAGCTTAAGCAAATATTATCAGTTGTTTTAGATGTAATGCAATGTGCATGATTACCCGCCTCTCTGAAATGCGCAGATCTCTCTGAAAAGTGAGGTGTGCTATGATTGGCCAGTTAACCAGTGCATAGTGATTGGTTGAATACTGTAATCGTGTGACAGAAATGTAACACCTCTACCATATTTGGAATGTCCGGTTACCAACGTCTTGATACGCCTCGATACCACGAACTGATAGATTTGTAGGGGTGTGGTTACACAAGGCGTTTCAGGCAGGTCTGGGTTAGCGTTCACTTTTTGATTGAGTGCATATTTTGTTCTTACACTTAAATGTTTGCAATAGTACGTGTCTAATACATGCATGGGAAATACACAAAAGACACAGAAAAACACATATTCGCACCATATGACCCCTTTAAGAAGACAATATTTTAAGTATACCTGTAATACCTTTAAAAAAAAAAATATTGATGTGCTGTAGAAAAACAGATAGATATTCATTGCTAGATTTAATGCGATTCCAGGGAAATCAGTTTATGCGTCGAATGGCTCTCGTGAACGCGCACCATAGACTGACAAGAAAGAGGAGAATACATTAATTAAAGTTGTTATTTGGGGGGGTTTTGCACGTAAAGAATCGTCGTCGCTAAAAAAAATTCAATTGAGCCACTATGAACGGATGGAGCAATTAAACAATATAAGTACTTTTCTGGACCTTTACAACAACTATAACCATGATGTCCATTAGGCTGTCACGATTCTCCAAATCCTCGATTCGATTGCATGTTCGATTCTAAGGTCACGGTTCGATTCGATTCTCGATTTTTACATTTCTTTTTAAAGCACAGATTTTCATTTTTCAAACTAGACTTATATGCAATATAATATCTGACCTTTGTTTGCAATGTAGGCTACCACACTACATTGTCAAATTTAAAACTTTTATTAACAACATAATGTAACAATAACTTATATCTTTAGTCAATTGAAAACTTAAAATAAACTGCCATCTTCTCGTAATGTGCTGTGACAGTCATGAAGTTCTGTGTTGCTCTGGATGTCCAGCAATCTTTAGTCAAGGCAACTAAATGCGCTCTGCTCAGACCTTCAATAACTTTCTCTTTTACATTATTGTACATGGAGGGAATCACCGTAGCTGTGAGATGCGTTCTACTTGGGATTTCGTAGCGTGGCTCTAGCACGCTAATTAAATGCCTAAAACCGGAGTTTTCCACCACCGAATAAGGTCGCATGTCCGCGGCTATGAATACTCCTACCGCACGCGTAATTGCATTTGCACGAGTTGAGTTGCTTGGAAGTTTAATTCCAAATGAAGACGTAAGAGTAGTTTGTGTAGTTGTTGGTTTAACAGATATATCTATGTTTTTGTGGTGCCTGCGGAGATGCCCTGCCATGTTAGTCGTGCTGCCAGTGAGAGAATATGGTACACGCACATAGCACATCTTGCAAACTGTTGTTTTTTTGTCGACAACGCGAACAACATGGGGGCGTGGCAGCATCGACGATTCCATTTTTTAATTCGAAGTTTGAGACTGTGACTTAATTTCGATCGATTTCGATTTAAAATCGAAATCGTGACACCCCTAATGTCAATGATGAGGCCTGGAAATCTCTCGGATGTCACATAAAATATCTTTATTTGATTTCCGAAGACACAGGCAGGTTGTGAAACATGTTGAACATGTACTTTTCCTTTAAAACTAATACCAGTAGTGATTTTCTTCCTTGCGGAAGCTGCATCTTGTCGTTTTGTGTGTGTGTGGACCAATAACAAGCTTGGATGTCAAACAAGAATTCAATAGTCTCTTTTCCCTTTCCTTCTCCAAACTTTAAGCTTCCTTTTTGTGTCTCATTACAACACAACCTTGAGTTCAAAAGTCTTTGAGCTTCACGATGGTATATTTTTGGATGAGTTACTCAACATAAACGAGCCATTGGCTACTGGAACATTCTTCCGTGGAGTAAAAGAGATGCCGTCATATGACTTAACAGTGTGAAAGGCTTTTAGAAGCGGTGACCCGGGTTCAAACCCATATAAAGATTGACCCTTTTTACAAAGCCTGACATTTTAAAAAGAGTAAGTGAGCGTGTGAAGCTCCATTTAAGCAAAGGATATACAACAGCTGAATTCTGCAATCCATTGGATACAGAGCAGCATTGAGTGAAAAGAAGACTCTATTGAACAGCTTTCAGAAGAGTTTGCTAAGTCTGTAAGCATGTCTTTAAAATAATGTTCTGCTTTCAATCAAAGTTCACCTAGAAAAGAGGACTCAAACAAACACAAAATCGTGTTTGCTGCACTGCTCTTAAAATGGATGTCTGCTTTGAGGCATTCGCGGATGTTTCATATCGTGACAGGAAGTCCCACTTGTTTACGTGAGTTGGATCCTTTTGGTTCAATTTTCTGCTTTAAATACAATTTTTCTAAAGAATTCACTTTTATATGTGGGATTTTTAAAACAAAATAAAGTAATTTAGAACCGGAAATGAAGTTTACAGTAACAATAAACAATATAAAAATGTATGTACATATCTCTGAAAAGCTGTAAACCCTTTTTTGCATAATACAACTTTTTATATCTAATATATATATATATATATATATATATATATATATATTACGGCATTTATGTTCTAAAAATATATCAAACGCATTTTATTTGCTAAGATTTTTGCTATTTGACACCCACTTATTTAAATACTGTGGTATACTTAATTTACTCCCCCTCGAGTTGTTCCAAATCTGTCTAAATGTCTTTGTTCTGATGAACACAGAGAAAGATATTTGGAAGAATGCTTGTTACCAAACAGTTATGGGCCACCATTGACTACCATAGTAGGAAAAAATACAATGATAGTCAAAAGTGCCCCAGAACTGTTTGCTTTCCTACATCTTTTTAATTAACTTATTTTGTGTTGAACAGAACAAAGAAATTTATAAAGCAATTTCTCCTACTATGGTAGTCAATGGTGGCTATTAAGAACTGTTTGATTACAAGCATTCTTCCAAATGAATTTCTCTGTGTTTATCAGAAAAAAGAAACTTCTTAATAAAAAGAAGAATAACTGAAGACAGAATCTTCGTTTTTGGGTGAACTGTTTTCCTGTTGCTCTTTATTTTATGAGTTGACAGTTTTTACAGTCATACAGCCCAGCCCAAGTAGATGAAGTACTCTTTCAAGAAACAGTATGTAGCTAAATTCTCTGAAAGATGCTAAAAAACATCACCTTCCTTGGAGGGAAGTCATAAAAAGCCCCATTTGAAGCTATATTTAAAACGCATCCCTATACACCAGTATCACATAACTGAAATGGGTTCTTAACATGTCTGGTTAATGCTGTAATGCTGATTCAGGGGCTAATTGTTCTCTAAATGTGTCAAATGACAGATGACCTACTGAGTCCATGAGCCATAAACACCAGTAGCTCATTATTAGTGAAGTTAATTAATTGAACACACTTCCTCAGTGCTGCTAATATGCACGCAAGCTGTCATCATAAATGCTGAGTTAGTGCTATGCCGTAAACACATTTGGCATATAAAACATGACAATGGAATACACTAGAAGGGATTTCACAGGAACCCAATACATCAATTAGGATGCATTCAAGGCATATTATCATTCTCGTCTACATAAAACATTAGTGTTTTAAACTCTTCTCGATTAACAACATTAAAGGACCCATTGGATGAAAGTCATTTTTTTCTGTGTTTAACTGCTATAATCGGGTCCCCGGTGCATCTAGCAACCCAGAAAACATGAAAAACAAGATCCCTGGGACAGAAAAAGCAGGATTAGCTTCAAAGTTGTTCCTCAAGAGGGATCGTGACCAACTGAACAAGACAAAGCAGAAGTAAGTAATATTTATCAACAGTCTGAATTGACGTACATGTACCGTATATATAGGAGGATAACGTTATATGATAGCGATCGGAGCTAAATCAGTCAAGGGCTAAATATAACAATCAAAGCCAGTGTTAATCTTACTCTATATTTATATGGCAAATGGGTACTTGGAGTTTAGCTGTATGTATGTTAATACATTAGTATGTTCAGCTGCGGCAAGCTGTTTGTTATTTGCTAATGAACAGGGGCAAACATCGTTAGTTTTGTTTTAAATGTCTCAAATCTTTCATCCTCAGGCTGAAAAATCTGTCACAGCATACTAGTTACGCTCTCATGTTGTGTGTGTAACGTTGTAACTTGTCAATGACAAGCACAAAAATCCACATAATTCCGCTGCGATCTGTAGGTGCGCATGCTGTGGATTTTAGGCAAGCATACACACACAACGTGAGCACTGTTAGCTGTGACAGATTTTTTAGTATCCGGACGAATGATTTGAGATGTCTAAATGAAACTAACTGCAGAGGAGTTCAGGAACCATAATTTAGCCAAACCATTGCCATGGCAGTCCTACATGTGTGTTGTGTTGACACGCTGGATGGAAGGAGGGTGAGGTGCACTGTAGCTGATTATCATTTAAAGAGACATGCACCAAAACGGGTTGATTTGAGCAGAGTTGTTTTTGATGAGGCAAAAGGTTTTTTGTTTACACAACCATTAAGTGATTTTAAAGAGTGCATAACTAGCGATTTTTAAGGTCCTGCTTTGGTTTATGGAGTGTCTAACAACAAGTTTATGTACAAAGGTGTAAAAACACTATTATTTTGTAGTAATTGGTAGTTATTCTTACCTTACTTCTTGACCGACTCTTAAATGATTTGTTCCGCGAATAATCTGTGTAATCCCCTCCTTTCCGCTAGCCTAGTTTGATGTGATTGATCAGATGGTCTAGTCTGCTGTGATTGGTCTACAGTGAATGTGGCTCACGAGCTACAGTGTTTGGGGGAAGTGAAGTTTTCGCGGGCAGTCCTAGCAAAACATAGGCGGGGACTATATGTAGTGATGTAAATCTGCGGTAAAAAATATTTTTAAGATCACTTCGAAAAAAAAATATTAAACTCATCAAAACCAAGAAATAACAGTAGTAATAACTATGGTATGGTTAAAAGCATCTGTAATAAATTAAAACTATGTTATGATTTATAATCTTAAAGTTTAAAAATTATTCTCTGGGCATTATATCATCAAGCTTCTTGAGGTTTAACCCCGGGAAACCAGGGCTCTTTTTTGCTTTTTATTCACTTAACTCATTTAAAAAAAAAGTCTAATGAATGAAATTAATATGTTTAGTCATTAAGCAGATGCTTTTATTCAAAGCGACTTAACGGAGCAATAAAGTGCTATGTCATGAAGTGGCAAAAATACAATAATTGCTAATTCCCACTCACTAGTTTCCACAAGTCGTGACCTAATAGTTAGAAACTCGGACTTGCAACCCAAACCATGCCGGTTCGAACCTCAGTACCAGCAGGGATCGTAGGTGGGGGGAGAGAATGATCAGCACTCTCCTCCACCTTCAATACCACGGCTGAGGTGAGACCCTTGAGCAATGCAATGACTGCTCACTGCTCTAGGTGTGTGTTCACGGTGTGTGTGTTTTACTCACTGCTGTGTGTGTGCACATGGATGGGTGTAAATGCAGAGCACCATACTTGGCCTTACATCACTCTCGCTTAAAAGCTAGAACAACACCTGTTGAGAGAAAAGAAAATAATTTGCCTGTCAGGTATTCACAGAAAAGATAGGCTTTAAGTAGTTGAATGTTGTGAGAGATGTGCTTGATCGGACTGAGTTAGAAAGAATGTTCCACCAGGAAGGAGTAGTAAAAGAGGATGAGCGGGATAGCGGTTTCCTACACTATTGAGAAGGCAAAACAAGACGCCTCACTTTTGCTGAATGCAGGGTTCTTGATGGGGTGTAGGAGTGTAGGATTGGGTGTAGGAGTGTAGGATTGGGTGTAGGAGTATAGGATGGGGTGTAGGAGTATAGGAGGGTGTGAAAGTATGCCAGTGCAGATCCAGTGATAGTCCTGTAGGCAAGCATTAGTGACTTCATTCAGATACGGGCTTCAACCGGTATCCAGTGGAGAGCGATGTTAAAGGGTGTCACATGAGCCCTTTTGGGCTCTTGGAAGACGAGGCGGGCTGCTGCATTCTGAACCAGCTGAAGTGGTTTGATAGCCTTTGCATGGAGACCATCAAGGAGAAAACTGCAGATGTCCAAACTTGAAATTACCAGAGCGTGGTCATACAGTTGTGCCACATGCTAAGTGAGATAGGGTCTAACCTTTCTAATGTTAAAAAAGCCAATTGGCATGACCCCGTTTGCAATGTGATCATTAAAGTACAGCTGGTCATCAAATTTGACTTTCGAGGTGCCTGGCTGTTTAGGAAGGAGTGATTGTGGTATTGCCAAGTTGGATGGTAAGATCGTGTTGCACCGTGGGGTGTGCCCGAAATACAAGTAGTTCTGTCTTGGCAGGGTAGAATGCAGGTAATGCAGTACAGGCAGCATAGGGTTTCTCCAGGTGGATGTTGAAATCTCTAAAGACTACAAGGCTGCCATCCTCTGGAAATGATGAGAGCATCACATCTAGCTCTTCAATGAAGTTGTGAAGAGGACCTGGGGGGCGGTAAACTACAACAGCACTTAGCTGAGTAGGAGAAGGGATATTAACAGCATGGTATTCAAATGAATAGTTGTTGTATAGTGAAGACAGTGGGAAATACTTCCGATTATTGGATTAAGTCAGTCTTGTTCACGGCTGACTGGCAGTTCCAGAGACCCACAGAGAGACAGAGGTGAAGAAGGGGAGCAGGGATTAGGGGTTAGTGAGCGTGCCCTAGGTCTTGGGTGAGGACACTGTCTTTGGGCGAGGACAGGATAAACTAGAAACGCATGTTATTAGTATACAAGGAAAGAGAAAGCAAAGGTATACTAAGTATTCTAAAGTGCCTTGCTAGTGTGCTCGCTTCATGGTGTCGCAGGTCTTTACACTCGTCGGTCACAGGCTTCATAGGAGGGCTAATGCTACCACGCCAGCGCAGAGGCACTGCTTAATGTGTTGTGATTAGAACTAACAGAATACAGCTGAAACACGCCTTCTTGATAAGCAAAACAAAGCCTAAATGACATGAATGGGCCACGTATCAAACAGCGATCAACCAGCTCCTTGCTTTCAAGTGCAAAACTATAATGTTTAGCAATAACGAGCGGCTAACTGCACCTTTAGATGACCACAGTAATACAGTACCCAACAGAAGAAAATGACAACACCTTAGCATTCAGTCAAATAGTAGATTAAATAAAAAAGCACAAGCAGAAAAAATCTTAACTAACAACAGGCAACAGTAAATCAAGGTAAACAGGGTAAAGAGCAGATATACACACTACTGCAGTCTTCTGCTGACTAAACGCTTCTCCTTAGGTACCAGAGTAAAGCCCGATTTTTTTGTTCCGCGTAGGACCTTCACCGTAGCTTACTTGTCGTTTTTTTATTTACACTTCTACGTCGTTGTCCCTGCTGAAAGGCAATGACCAATAGGCATCAGTGTCCATGGACGTGTTGCTTGTGTAACCAAGACAAGAGCCAAAGAAGAAGCAGCTCGTTTGAGAAGCATTAACATTGATAGCGGCAAGTAAATAGTCACTTTTGTTGCAGATTTGAGATGTTTAATACAGAAGCACAAACACGCTGAACACGCCTTCTCGATTAGGAAAACAAGGGCCACGTATCAAACAGCGGAATTATACTTCTGCCGACTAAAGTAAAGCATACACCTTCAGATTAAAAGATTTTTATGATCATTAGAACCATTTCAGTCAAGTGTTTCCAAAATTTTGACAGGTAGTGTAAATATGTGGAGTATATACAGTCAAACCAAAATTTATTCAGACACCTTCAACATTTCTCACATGATCACAGTTTATTCGCTAAAGTTTAGATAATGCACTGCAAAAAATTACTTTCTAACTTAGTTTTTTTTTCTTGTTTTCCTGTAAAAATGTCTACAAATTCTTGAATCAAGATGCATGTTCTTGATGAGCAATTTTACTAAAAACAAGACTTATTTTCTTAGGTCCGTTTGCTCATCAAGAAACTGCATCTTGATTGAAGAATGTTTAGACATTTTTATAGGAAAACAATAAAAAACTAAGTAAGATAGAATTTTTTTGCAGTGTGGTAATAAAATATGACAAGCACTCAAGAGTTAAACTGTGTCAAGACAAATTCATCTTGATAATGTCATCCTCCTGTTAGACTGTCTCATAAATTAATTAGGTTGTATAGCTGTAAGCTGTCAGCTGTTAAATTTATGTACACAATTAGATAATATCAATTTATGGCAACCAATATCAAACAATGCTTAATTCTGTTCAGTCTCTGGCGTAAAAGGTTGCATTGGCATTTAAAGAAAAAACATGTACTCAAAACGTGGTCAGGTCAAACTGTCTGAATGATTTTTGGTCCCAAATTTGTATCAATTTTACTGATAGTGTACTGCATGAAGAATTTTTGGGTATAATATGTCACAGTTTACTTTATTTTACTATCCTCGCTTACAAATGAACTATATAGTGTCCTGCACCCACTCTTAAAAATAAAGATGTCTAAACTCTTTCTTACAGTTTCTTAAGAACCTTTTCTGAAATAGAATTTTCTTTAGATGTTAAAGGTTGTTAATGAAACCAGTGGCATTGAAGAAGCTTCTGAAGCACCTTTTTTTAAGAGTGTTGTAAAAAAAGAATACGTGAATATGAATAATGTTTGGTTTGACTGTATGTTAACAAACATTCAGATCAATTAAAATATCCTTAAAGAATACCAAAAGGAATACTAAGTTACAGTGACTGTACATTGATAGTAAAACCCTGCATTTAAACTTGTGTTTTGAAGATCTTTACTGCAGTATGCAGTGTTTTCCCTCTGGGGCTACAGCAGAACTTTTGAATTTGTAAGTATATTGTGAATATAGTGTTTTTCAATGTTTTTTAATTCAGAAACACTGAGGTATTTGCTTTGTTAAAGCGACAGAGAAATATACTTGTGAGTCAATAAAAGATATAGAGTACACACATACAGTACACTTTTTGGAACAATACTGTACATCAGGTGAGAACTAGACGGCACTCTTCAATTTTCAATTTTATTTAAAGTAGCTTTGACAATGTCTATTATCATTTAATCAATTTAATACATTTAATTTACATCATGGATTCCTGCAATTGATCATTACTTCTCCAAGGAGGTGATAATTCATTTATTAGTAGAAGCATGTGTTCATGTCTGCCGGCAACATTATGATGTATTAGTCTATACTATTCTTATTGTAGCTTAACATTCATAGTCTCTTAAAGCCTAACATGACCGATTTAAACAATGTACACCGGGCACGTTTCTTATTCAGTGGTCAATTTATTATTAACATCTTAAATGTTGTTATCTGTGATTTAAAAAGATATTTGTATTCTGTCTTGTGATGAATTATGGGACATCATACCCATTAATTTAGCCATCAATGTATTTAACTTGTCATCCAGACTCAACAACCTTTAACCATATGCCTAAAATCGAAAGGCGTGCACACCCTTGGGCCAACAGCTCCGCAGTGTTGCCCTAAAATCCACCTGGGTGTAAACATGAAACAATATTCCCCACATCTTGTTCAGTATTAATAAGACCACATGGAGACAGAAAAATAAGCAAAGAAATGCAGAGTATACAATGGCGTGTCAAGATGCTTTAACTTTTACTCAGTTTTTTATTTGTACTTTACTTTTAGGACACTCTTTGACTCAGGTAAACTTCACCTTTGACATTATACTGGCCTCATTCCCTTGTTGTCCTACTTTGAGAGGACACCGTCTGGCCAAAAGTACTTGGACGTTATCCCAGAGAAAACCCCAAGGAGGCACGATGACTCCCCAGAAGCGACCGTGGAAATGGGATGAAATGCTGTTGATGCTGGTCTGTTCATGACACCCACATTCCTCTCAAATCAGTGATTGAATGTTGTACTTATGGTGTCAATGTGCATCCTCAAATGGGATTGTTTAGTCAATCTGATGTTGTTTCAAACCTGTATGACTTCCTTTCTTCTACAGAACACAAAAGGAGGTATTTTGAAGAATGTGGTTAACCGAACAACGGTACCGCAACATTGGTTTTGTGTCTAGACAATAGAAGGAAATGGGTTCCAACATTGTTCAGTTACCAATGTTCTTCAAATGATCTTCTTTTGTGTTCTGCAGCAGAAAGTCATTCAGGTTTATAATGACAAGATGTTGAGTAAATGATGACATAATTTTAATCGATTTAATAATACAAAATCTAAAATCTTCAATCAGAAAAAACTTAAAATATTATTGCAAGGATATTGTTTATATATTTCAATGTACTTATGTATTCATGAAGATATGAAAATTATGTCATCATTTACTCACTTTTATGTAATTTAAATTACGGTAAGTAGTGAATGATGTCCTAGAACTAAAAATTATTAGCATTATTCGAAATATCTTTCTCTGTGTTCATTGGAACAAAGAAATTTACACAGGTTTGAAACAACCTGAGGATGAGTAATTGATGACAGATTTTTCAGTTTTGGATGAACTATCCCTTTAATATGTGCATTTTTGTTTCATGATGAAAAGTTTGTTTTTTCGTGCCTTCAGATTCCTCCAGCTTCACTATAATCTTAAGATTTTAGAACATCTCGTTTTATCCATTAATCTCCTCCATTTCATTTCCTGAGTGAAGTCAAATTTTGTTAGCCTCAAGTGCATTAGTAACATGTTTTATTTAATTTAGAAAGGCAAGTCAACAACTAGCTTTTTACTTACCCTCCTTCAGTTTATTATTCTTTTTGTTCCATTTTTTTGTTTGCTAATGCTTTAAAATTTCAGTAGTCAAAACAGCATCTGTGACTTTTTATAGGGTATTACAGTAGATGTTTACATTTAACAGTAATTATTTTTAGGATGCCTGTAATGGGCTTTATAAAGATGCCGGGGGGTTGGGGGAGCGCTGGTGGACGTGCATTAGTACACATACATGTTGATGCATGAAAAGTAAGCATTTGTTGCATAAGCAAACGTAAGCTTTTCTCATAACAACTGCTAGACTACAACAGTGGCATCAGATGAATTTTCCTAATTATTTTAGTTTTTAAGGTCAGTGGAGAACATCTACAGCATGATGTGAATGATCTGTTTGATTTGTCCTTCAGTTTGAAATAATGTATGAGTGGGTGTGTACAGTAGCTTAGAGAGAGCTTAGTGGGCAAGCGTGTACCTTGAAAAAAAGTTTAAAATATAAGACCAATTCATTCAACATTTTAATTATTTTGACCCTGGACCTGAACCAGTCATAAGTAGCATGGGTATTTGGCATCATGATCATGTTCCATGAAAATATTTTGTAAATTTCCTACCGTAAATATATCAAAACTTTATTTTTTTTGGATTGGATGCAGCAAATTTATGAATAAAAATAGTTGGAAACAAGCATAAAAACTTCATTCGCTGCTGCCCACTCTTTGGGAATTACCTACTCAAGTTTGGTATCTATGTAAAGCTTAGAATTTTACTTTTCAGGTTCTTCTACTCTCCACAACGTCATTACAGCGGTAAGCCAATAGAGAGCGGTAAAACAAACCTGTTTCTTCCTAGCAACGGCTTGCTACAGCACCTATGATGGACAACTTTAAAGGCCCCTTAACTCACAGTTCCAGGTCTACATCCCCTATCATCATCTTAGGACTGATAATGAGCGATAACTGGTTGTTCCATCACAGCGAGGCACCAAATCACTTGCAAAAATCTTTTGTCATTCGGTTCCCCAGTTGGAATGAACTGCCAGCCTCCAACCGAACAGCAGCATCCTTCTCAATTTTCAAAAACTTGTCAAAAAACGAGTTGGGCGTATTACGTAGTATTTCTGTGCTCGATACACTCCTCCAGCGATCGTACAGGTTTCAGAAAGTTTTTTTTCGAACATATAAAACTGTTCACAACAACTTTTCTTAGTCCCAGCACTGAAAGATGCCGGACATGAACCACATGGGGTGACTGAGTGATGTCTGTGTTTTGTTGACAGATTAGATCAATAATTAAATCAGTACTTAAACAAAATGTGTAAATAATGAGAACATTTTTGCCAGGCAAAGTGCTACAGGGAAACAATATTATTGCATTTACGACCAGCATTACCACTTTTACAGATGCTAAATGACTATTCTCACTTGAGTTCATCTTTAAAAACCGTTTTGCATAATTGCAAACAAGAACGAGATGCATGAAACAAGAATGTAGATGCATGAAATCTGCAAGTTTATGTAATCGAATATCAAATTAGTCAAGCATCCCTAAACACGACAAAGCACAAACATCATTGTGTTATTATCTGACATATGTACAAATATGGTGCCCCAGCCATTTACCTGTATACACATATGTGGAATGTGGTCTCATATTTGAGCATACATTATAGTTACTCTTCTACGTGTACTGTGGCGGTATGTTATAGTAATAATTTTAGATATGAATATAAAAAATATTATGGTACTATGCAAAAATACCATAGGACTTAACGATTTAGTGCTAAATGAAGACATACTGGAACATTTTCATTAAGAGAAAAAAATCTTATTTCACATCATGTAATGGTTTACAGACGTGCTTAAAAACATAGCATTTCTGCTTCCCATCATGCCTGAATCTTGTCTAAAAAACAGCGATGTCACTAATCTCCACATCTTAAACAGATCAGAAGACACAGTAGCAGCAAACATTGTCTATTTGTCTTGTACATTGATGCCTTTTTATTTTTCATACTTTGCAATATTCATTTGGACATTCATTCCAAGTATGTTGTTTTATTAATGTTTATCTGTGTCTCATATATTAGTGATTTTTGCAACAACAAATTTAGTACATGCACATCAAATTTGAAAACATTAATATCAATAACCAGGCCAGTCGTTTGTATGCCCTTCCCGGGTTTAGTGGGCTGAAGGAAGATATGACATCTGTTATGAGAAGGCAAAACCTACTGATGTGCAAAAACCTTAGATGTTCGTAGACTCATAGCCATTTGTGAGTCTGTATAATTACCAAACCCTTAAAAAAAATGACATTCTTGTTTTTTCTATTCTGTATGTTATATATAGGGGTCTGTAGATTTGCTGCCATTTACTGTACTTAAGTTCATTTTAAATGAATACCACAGATGATTCAACGCATTTAAACGCCAAAACCAGAGGGGGCCATACTCTCTCTCTTTTCCTATGGGCTATCAATTATTATCATGACCTAATTACATCAATAATGTCATAGCAGTATAAAATTCATCTTGGGGCAAATTACATCTTTCTTCAAGGAAGTACAATTGTGTCTTTATTAAAGTAACTGTCATTTCAAATGTGTGTAATGGGGAAAAGTGATGAATAAATGGATAGATTAATTAACAATTGAAGCAAAAAAGAGTGAAGAATGAAAGGAGGAGATGCTTAAAATGAAAATACCTGGATTTTCTCAGGTAAAAAATCTATAAATCTGTATGTCTCTCTCTCTCTCTCTCTCTCTCTCTCTTTCTCTCTCTCTCTTGCCTAATTTTAACACAAAATACATTGTGCAAAATATTTCATACGTTTATTATTATGTTTTTGACAGATGCTTTCATCCAATGCCACTTACAGTGCATTCAAAGTATACATTTTTCCAATTTACATGATTGCAATTAATGTGAGCCATACGACTGGCGCCGTGTTGAGTGATAATTTTGTAAAATTAATTCTAGTCTAATTTTACAGCCTAAACAGAAGTCTCCGACAGAGTTGCAGAAGAAAACAAAAGATGGGTTTTGTGATGCTTTACGTCTTGTGTGTGATAGAGAACTCCAGCACTTTTGACGGATCGCAGTTTATTGATCTGTGTCAAATCTTTTTAATGGAGACTGCATGTCAGGTTGGCTTGTGAAACTAACGATTTCCAGTCCAAGAAAACAAATGTAATCCAAAGGCAGATACTGTACCAACCCTGGAGTTTTAAAGTTTAGGAAGATGACATGTTAATGACAAAAACATTTTTTTGGAAAATTTAACAATGAAGTAATATTTTAAAGAAGGAAATTGCACATCAACTGAATACAACTTGAATTATTTGAGTGATATCTATTTTGTTACATTTTACATGTATGCATTTGGCAGATGCTTTTATCGAAAAAGGTACTTTCTAATTTTTTATATTATTTGAGGGATTGAGCACTTGTCTCTTAAAGGGTTGTAACCAGGGTATTTTCATCACACCATTATATTTCAGCGTTGTGTTGGCTTTCTTATTACCGGTCTTGCCAACACCTCCATTTGCAAACTCTGCTTGCAGTTCGAGAGAGTTTTGAGGAAGGAAATGTGTATGCCAAATATAGAATTATCATCTTTATACAGAGGCTGTTATCACAACTTTAAAAGAACTTAGAAATGTGGAAATTAATTGGTCATCATAAAGCAGAATATTCATTTTATGGCGACCAGAATGTACATTTTTCTTCATTGTCTAGCCCAACATGTATAGCGCAATATATGCAGGAGGAGAGACTATGGGGCTAGTTGTCACACACTGTCAAGTGAATCACTTTCCTGGGAGGTTCCTTTTTAAAAGTTCTGTCCCATATATGACAACCTCGCATGAACCGTGCGTGCACGCATGTGATGGTCAACACAGGTCTGCAAGACTGCAAGTATTCACATTCATTCAATTTTACTTCTGTTGCCTTTATGTGCATTGTTTTAAAGCAGCTTTACAGTAATAAAGCACACATCAAGTGTGTCTTTCAGGATAGGGCCTGAGTTATTGGTAATATTCTTTATATTCTAAATATATTTATTCTCAATAACACATGAGATTAAGTTTTTCAACAAGAAAATCAGGTAAAAAAATTAAGATTAAAATCTTTCTCTCATTTCTCTGTGGCAGACATTTTCCTTTCAACATCTACAGCAGAAACATCCTGTCAAGCTAACTATGTAATTTCTCAGCATCCCTTCTGTGTGACAACTGTGTTAACCTCCATCACTCTCACTCAACACGGCACTCTGGTGGTCTCAGTTACGCCCCATAAACCCCCCCTTCCCCTCTTTGGAACAAAGCGTATTAACACTTGTCATCAGTCCTGGATGGGTTATATAATATAAGGTGATAGCCAATCATTTTGGGGATTTGAGTGGGATTGCTTGGGCAAACCACATGGCTCCCGGGAAGGTATTGATAAAAATATGCAACACTGTACACTACAAAATTGTTTGGTCAAAAACCTTAAAATAAGTTTTTATGTGACATTATTTAAGGACATATGAAGTAGTCTTTTTTTGCTCGATTCACTCCGCCATTGTTCTTACAGGTTTTGTATGCATGCGTCAACCAGCCAGCATGAGAAAGAGCAGGCCCATCAATGCCGCTTCAGCTCAGCTGATGGACGTTTAGCTGTGTTTGTTTGCTCACTGCATTTCGATGATGAATGTTATATAAACTGTGGATATAACGCTTGTTTGAAACTGATAGTTGGTGCGGTGTCAGCTCTTTAAGATGCCGGACATGAGCCGCACATGGTAAGTCAAACTAAGTCATATATCTGTTTTTTATGGCAACCACCGTGTTCATGTAGTATGTTAACACAAACTCATAGTGAATCAAACCTTATGCAGGGATAATGAGTTGCTTTATTGTGTGCTCGTGCTGTACTTCCGTCCCCCCTGCATGCCTCCAGTAGCTTTACTTTTTCCGGAAATAATCGTACAGCTGTATCTGTCTTTTATAAATTTGATCAGGCTAAATCCTTTTCGAAGATACGAAATACTAAGATTATTATGAGATTGGCAGAAACTGTCTGTTACTGTACCTCATATTTAACATCTACCTTTGTGTTACACAGAAAAATTGTTATATGGGTTCAAAACAACATGAAGGTGAGTAAATTAATTAATCGTCTTAATCTGGTTTTATTCTTGTTTTTTAAAAAAACTTCACCACTTTAGGTTACACAGAAAAATATTTTTTCATAGCAATATATAGATAACAATAGCACAGTATTTCACAGATGTTAATGGAAGGCCTGGGCTAGAGGTCAGATAGGGATGAGCAGGGGTTTTGTGTGTTGGTTTCAGTTCAAAATTCTTTTGAATGATTTTGAAACTTAATAAAACCACACTGACATACATTCAGAGTCAGCAAAAGATTTTCACGGAAAGGTTGCATTGTGTATTTTTCATCAATATCAAGTTGGGGCACAGCCAATTTTTTTACTTGTTTTTTTCATGAATTTTGTTTCATATTTTACTCGTTAAATGTTGCTGAATCCTTTTTCACAAGATCACATGTTTCAAATTTTAGTATATTTTTTTTAATATGTAGTCAAGACTTTGAAGTACATCCCTATACAGACACTGACTCTCATAAATGTACATACTGTAAAAACTATTTACTGAAGTGAAAAAAGATGACAACTAGCCCTGATATCCGGCAATATAAAATAAGTGTGAAATCTGCAATAACCACTTTCCCTTTCTCTCTACCAATCCCAATCCAAGACGGTCAAAAACAACAAACAACACTGACAGGTGTAATTCAATATGCCAGGCGCATCGCAGGTGAGTTTTACCTCAGAGGTAGCCCTTTCCGGGTTTCCACATTGCTTGGCAGAGCCATCCAGAAGAGCCGACATGTCTCACGACTCAGGGACAGGAGCCACAAGAACACTACAGACCTGAGGCTAATTTCAGGGCCACTGGGAAAACCTGCTTTTTGAACCTGAACTGCATCTCTTTCCGTCCTCATTTCGAAAATCCCAAAGACAGCCAGACTGTGTGTGTCTCATTTGCAATTTTTATGTGGATCTGTCCCTTTCCATCTTCGCGCACTGGATTCCATGTCAAACAAATACTTTTTTCTGTCACATAAGAAAGAGTTGCTTCCTCTAAGAGTATAGTCTTCCTCCACTTACACAGGAGTTTAATTATTAACATCAATCTCATGAATAATTCACATCACAATTATTAATCTCAAAAGGAAACACCGGATTTGAAATGACCAAAAAAAGAAATATTGTGGGAGACTTTGGCTATTTCACAGAAAGAGGTCACTGTTACGTAATTTACTCAACTGAGTAAAAGTCTTACAGTATATCTTGGATACATTTTTAATGTTCTTTTGACAAAACAACCGTCAAAAGAGGGTTAAAACAGTACCTTCTCTTATGGATCTTGTGGAGGTACAGTTCATTAAAGCACTGACAAGATTTCCATTTAGCCTTTAGAATGACACAACAAAAAAGTGTCACCTGAGTGTCATACACAATCACATTAGCACATCAAATGAACATTATCCAACCATGAACCAAGGCATGAACCCTAAAATGTTACTGTGTGTTACTTCTATTGTGCCCACACTCTCTCCAGTGCTCAAGACTCAAGTTGGCTCAGATTTGTGTGGCTCCATGCAACTTTAACAAAGTAATTAACACAGCCTGTGCACAAAGCACTCGCTTTCATTAATCTTAAAACTAGAACAACATTTTATCATTGTCACCCGGTCCTGTAATGAAACTAGAATATCCCTATAAATAAGAGCTAGACTCCTCAGTCTCATTTAAACTTAATTCTCATGGCCAACTTAATTGTAATATTTGTGATCCATGAATTAGTTTGATTTGTTTTTAACACTAGAGGAATAACGATGATTCATTTAGCTGTGATAATACTTTAGCCCATTAGTGAAACCAAGAACAGATTATATTCCCGTGAGGCGTCTTTGTGGAGGCATCACTTTGTCGCAAATGCGAGATGTTGCAGTTTGACTTAATTATATTTAATAGATGTGACGTGGTCAGTAGCCTTTGGTAGGTGGAATAGAAACTGAATGTACGAATATAAGAAGTTACAAAAATATCACAAAAACATTTGCAGCTGTTTGAAATGAGGTTGCAGCCAAGAGATTGCACTTTACAGAAAAGACACATGATGAATTTCACATGTTTTTCACATGTGATCACGTCTACATGTGTTTAACATGTGCAAAAAAACGTGTGTTTTTGGAAGATTTTTGGTGTAAATCCCATGTGAAATGATCACACGTTCTTCACATGTCACAACATGCTGCAAATGTCATTAATGGATTTTTACATGTTATACCGTGGGTGTCACATGAGAATTTACTTAAGATTCACACCTAAATGTTCCAAAAACACACATTTTACACGTGATCCCATATTTTATCAATAGGGGAAAAGACCCCAGCTGAAGAGGGGTAAGAGTCACACAATGCTATTTTGTCTATATCAATTTCGCAACTGCAGTGGTTTATTTCTAGGTGTGAGGCCACCGCGGAGTTTTCATCTTGTGGGCCCAGAGTGTCCGAGGCTCTAGGGTATTGGCCACGTCTTTAATCCGTCCTTGATTGAAAAATGTTGGTTTAATGTCAGTCTTTTAACAACTCCTGATTTCCCCCCTCACACTCCCAGAGCGCTCAGTTTTGGTAAGAAGATAATGTGTCTCTAGATTATTTATTGATTTGTTTATTTAGTGAATGTACTAAAGTAGGTAGGCATAAAATCCCAGGGAACACACATACTGATAAAACGTGTAGTTTATGCAATGTCGGTTCTGCAAAAAATGCATAAATGGAATGCAATTATAAATACTTAACGATTTTTGTTAAACAAATATGAGGAAATTTAACATGGTACACCTTAAAGGTTTACACAAACCCTGTTGACCTTACCAGCTTGAATTCTCCCACTTGTGGTAATTTGTCAATCAAGTCTGTCCTTTCTTCCCCGCTCCTAATTTTCTTTAGTCTGATAAAGGTCTTCACTCGCTGTGGAAAGGGCCTGGTCTCTAGAGATCAGTGGACTCTAGATGTGAACTGTGATAGTGGCTCGTGGAAAGGATGGACAGATCAGACATGGATTCTTTATTCCCTCCTCTGGTTAATGAACAGTATATCACTTCAGGGAAAAGGGATTTTTGAAGAACCTTCCGGGTGAAAACACGTCAAGTAAATGGCGTCAATAGACGTTGCTTTTGAGATGTATGGGGAAATGGCTTGCTAGTTTGACTACCATTATTGAAATGATCGATGAACAATAAAATAAAGGTGGAGTATATGTCAGGACTATTTGAACAATGAATAATAATGGTGGGTTAAAAGGCATTTCAGTGTCTCTTAAGGGACTTTCATGCAGTGCTGGCTTCTGTCAAACTAATTTAAGATTATAATCTTTGAAAATGCCATCCAATAAGGGTTTATTAGATGTGTTGTTCAGCCATGTTCGATATTTATTTATCTTTCTTGGCTCCTTTAACAAACTGCTAAATGCTGTCTCATTTTCAAGTCGCTTTGGATAGAAGCATACACTCTTAAAAATAAAGGGGCTTAAAAAGTTCTTTACGACAATGCCATAGAAGAACCATTTTTGGTTCCACAAAGAACCATTCAGTCAAAGGTTCTTTAAAGAAGCATCTCTTTCTTACTTTTTATAATCTGAAGACCCTTTCTTCGCCACAAACAGAAAGGTTCTATAGATGTTCAAGGTTCTTTGTGGAACCAAAAGGTTCTTCTATGGCATTGAAGAACCCTTTGAAGGATCTTTTTTTAAAGAGTGTAGAAACAAAGGAAAACAAATGAATGTACTGTAGATATAAATGAATACCAAATATTCTGTCAAGGTTAAAAAAAACATCATGTGGCTGAAGAGATCTACAGTACTATACAAAGTTAAAATGAATATTAAGCAGCCCGGGTCAATTTAAATGCAAGTTTTAAAAAGGAACAGTTCATTATTTATTCATTCTCATTTCTCTTTATATCCATTTGACTTTTCTCCTCTGTGGGACACAAAAAGAGTTCTTTACAGCAAAATGTCATTCTTTTCCATGCAACTAAAATTGTGATGAAATCGATACTTTTATATTTTACCCTTTTAAAAACTTGACAACCCATGTTCCTCAAACGAGCTTTCATTGTATGGAGGAAAATTGTGAAAATTCTCATTGTGTGTTCCACAGAAGAAGGTGTCAGATTATGACACCCAAGTGTTTTTGTTTTGTATTGTTTTGTAATACAAATATCTTAACATTATTTAATCAAAATACAATTACTTGACAGGAAAAGTGACCTTAGATATTTAGATACATAGTTTAATGAAAAAGAATGTAAGAATTAAGTAAGTTTATGGTACAAACAAGCAAAAATCTGTCCATGGGGGGACAAAAAATTAACTTGAATTAGGTACTTGAGAAAAAGGTCTCTAAATTCAAGTTATTCTCACTGCAGGGACCAATTAATTTAATTCTTAATTCTTTCATTTCTTTTTCATAAAACAAGACTAAATATCTTAGGTCACTTTTCCTGTCAAGTAATTGTATATTGATTAAAGACGTTCAGATATTTAGATATCAGACAAAAAAGCCTAGTCAGAATGTCATTGTTTGCAGTGATATGTCAATAAAGTGCTGGGAACACTGCAAGGCATTTCAGTTCATCAGAAACATGCAAACAGTATGTACAGTATGTCACAGTCTACAGTATATACAGCGGTGCACCAGTACATTGCCAATCACAATGCCGACTGGCTGATCTCATCCATTAAAGATTTGATGAACTGGGCTTTATTGTATTATACTGTTGTATGAGGTGTACTTATGACGTTTGCGTGGTTTTTACATTCAAAAACATCAAAAGCAATAAGTAATAGGCTATTTCTACCCGGGTTTTGAGGCCGGCTTGACAAACAATTTCCTGACTTATTTCCCAGATGTGATGGCAAGGTTTCTGTATGTTGTTTACATTTACATTTACATTTAGCAAAAGCTTTTATCCAAAGTGACTTACAAAGAGTTTAGGAGCAATAAGCGATAGTTCATACAGGAGCCATAATACATTAGGTGCCAATACAAAGTTACTGGTTTCAACAAAAGCTAGACCACTACCTGTTGAGAGAAAGGGTTTCATGATATCTGTACCTTTCAACATTTGAGCCCCCTGATCGCCAACCGGACAGAAGATCACCTCGATCCCGAATCTCAAATGTTACGAGAGTTTCCATGATAAATAAACAAACGAGATGGTCCCGATAACTTATGGATATGACCCAGCATCCGAAATAATACCAAAACAGCCTCCATTATTTGCAAACGGTGGATAAAACCTTGAAAAATTATATATGGGCCCAACAAATCACAGAGATGCCGATTCGCACAGGACTAATATCATCACAGGACCTCGGTGTTCGTCAAAATATGGTAGGTCCTTTGTGGGGGAGTTTTTACATCACAAATTACAGACATGGACGATTCGCACATTAAGCGATCTCTAACAAAGCAATAGTGACGCATAGTACAAAAATGTTGTACTAAGATTGCTGCGCCATTCCTATCAGAACCAATATTGACGCCACAGCACTGCTTTTTAATTTTAGTCTCTACGCAAATCCATCGTCGACCTCTGCCTTGTTCACAAAGGCATGTTTTACCCATGTGTACTGGAACCTCTTTAAAAATAAACTTCAACCACGCATTACTAATGTCGGAATCCGAAGGAAGGTTATGCAGCGACTGTATTCTTCCACAATGACAGATAGGTGCATTCCAGGACCTTCAGTTCGTTTGAGCCTTGTGTCAATACGAGTTTTAATTTAGTTACAAGGGTGTTTTCAGTGCTGACACTAAAAGGATGTTCACTTGAATACGATTCCTTCTTATATAACAAAAGCTTGTGTTAAAATTGAGTTTAATTCATCGCCCCTTCAAATCAAAATCAAATCATGCTAACCTGACCGACGATATTGCTTCATTGTAATATACTAGAAAATCTCTAAACAACAGCTGCATGTACTCTCCACAGTTATAATTTCAGTCGTGCTCGAATACACAACTCTTTTCAAACAAACATGTATCATATTAGACATTTACAGTAGAAGAGTCTATTGAAAGATGTTTGTGGTACGTACATGCATGATATATTAAAGCCACTCCTAAACCATAGCAGACACATTGTGCTGGAAAAAAGAAAATGCATCTTTTGGGACATTTTCCTTGAGCTGCTTAATCAATTGATCCTTTAAAAAACAGTGTGTGACAACAACAGGGATGCATGTTAAATACACCAAACCGATGTCTGCCTTTAAAGAAAAAACAGACAAATGCAATGTTTTCAGCTGGGACCGATGCTTCCAGGCCAAATGATAAAGCTGTAAAGTCCAAATGCCAAATGCTACATGCCTGCAAAAGGTTAAGTATCTGAGCTGTAAACCATTTCCCATTGGCTTTGCTATCTGAAAGCAACAGTCTTTTGAGGGTAAACTGAATTTCAGTGGTCAATCTCTCCAATACAGAGATTCAAGATACAGGAGAGATACCGTTACCAAAAGTTATCATTCAATCATTTATCGGATTAAGAATTAAATAACATTTGTTGCTCAGTCATTTTCCTGGCCTACAAAACATTTATTATTAACCCACATTAGACATTTGAAATGTTTGAGGTGGTGGGGTCTAGGGGCACTAAGTAAGTGGGCCTTATATTTGGAATTGATGTTCTTGTTGCTATTGTTTACATAATTTGAACATGCCCACTGTAAAATTGAAAATTTTACTTTAAAACATGAGTCCTCCTTTGTCCTGATTTGTTTGAAAAGCAATGAATCAATTTTGAAGGGGCTGTTTATTTCTTCCACTTTGAAAGGTTAATGTATGTGGCAAAGCTGCAATATGAAAGAGTCTAACATATATATGAAATTATCAACATGATCAGATCTCTTGCAGAGTCTTCTTGTACTTGGGAAGGCCAAGGATGTTGCTTCTTCAGATGTGTCAGAGCAAATCACAGTCTGCCTCTAACCCCCTCGCGTTGTCACACGGGCGACTGGCTGCAGGTGAATTGACCCTATTCTAAGACTAGGACACGCCGTTGTCAGTCCTAATGTCTGTTTTACACTGGACACCTCCAGATAGTTGCCTTGACATTTAAATAAGGCAAGTTTGCGCTGCAGTAGGGTACTGAGTGATAATATTTGAACTGATGAGCACTTCTATTAAATGAGCAACAATACTGAGAAACATTTATGACATGATGGGAAGTTGACATGACATGGCAAGCAGTGACAGCAATGTTCGGCAGTTTGACATGCTATAGTAAATATTGACTTTATTAAACATTTTATTATTTCATACATTTTATTTTTAAATCATCTACAAGCGTGAATATTGATGAAGAATATGGCACAAATAATTGCGTTGTTAAGCAGGGATATTTAAGTAAACTGCAAAGCGCAATCTGAAAGAGGATGCAAAAGAAAAATACAGAACACGTTCTCTTTTCACATCCTACTGTGCATATGGGGTCTGAGAACACACAATCTAAATTGTAGTTTAAGGATATTGAAAAAGACAACTGTAACTAAGTTTTAACTCCAAGAGTGGACCAATTTACGATTATACAAAAAGTAACGTTGGTATCAATTTATGGACCGGTAGAGAAAAATCCAACCTGCCCTCACCTGTCCACGCTGATCACGCACAGCGTCATGATGGACGCCGTGCAGCACATCACATCCATCCCGATGAAAATGTTACAGAAGACTTCTCCAAAAAGCCACATTCCACCCGTGAGGTCCGTCACGATCACAAAAGGCATCACCACGATCGCCACGGAGAGATCTGCCACGGCGAGAGACACCAACAGATAGTTGGAGGGCTGTCTGAGCTTTTTAACGACGCACACCGCGATCACCACCAGCGTATTTCCAATCACCGTAACGGTGGTGATGATAGCTAAAATCAAGCCGATGACGATCTTCTCCGTCGTGGTATAGTCGAGTAACTGCTCCCCGCAGGAATTGTTCCACATGGCCATCGGGGCGTTAAAGAACAGTTGTGAAGAACCATTGAGAACTTCCGAAACGACCTCTGGGTGGGTGAACGAGAAAATATCTAATGGACCCGATGAGTTGAACATCATCCCCGCGCCAATATCCCGAAAGCTCGCCAAGAGTCCACTCCGTGCGCCAAACGCATGCTGAACCAAGAGCACGGCGCTGATCTGGGGTGTTTTCGAGCTTTCCAAATAAAAAGAAAAGGCAAGAAGTCAACATACAAGAAAGGAGGACTTCAATAAAGAAGAGGGAAAATCACTGTGGTTTGACTGTGGGTTGGTTTTGTGCGTTGATGTGGCTGAGCACTCCTTAGCTTGATGGAAGTGACAGTTCCGCCGTTCGTGCGGGGAAGTGTGAGAATTGCGCACTCTAGTAGGTTAAATGCGTAACTTTCACATCATATGGAAGAGGATGGTATTTGCTCCACCTACACACGTTTTGAATACATGCTGTATCTTTTTCTGAGGAACCTCAAACGATCTATGCACTTGTTGATTTTAAATATTGGTTATCTCTTTCTTTCCCTGGAGGCAGTACACTGTCAGATGATGTTGTCTTTATCGTTTTTATTTGTTCCGTGTTACAGAACTAATGGATACAGGAGATAACATTTCCAACACGATGAAAATATGTAAGCCTTATTAAACATACAGTAATTTCATCATGTTGTTGGATAGAGCATTTTCTGTTTTATTTATGTTATTTTATCCCATGTCTCCTACAAAAATCTAGGGCTTAACAAGGCTCCAATGTTATAGGTTCTGTATAAAAAATGCTGAATGTATTATTTCTGAGAAGAAAAAAAACATTATTTCTTTGAGAGCAAAAACATTATTAAGGAATCCAGTCATGTGCAAATTTGGCAAATCTTTGGTGGGTGGGTGTTTTGGAGAGAAGTGGTTGAAGTCTAGCAGTGGCCAATTCTAACAAATATCTGATGATATTTTATTTGTTATATACTAGTGGTATAGTCATATTAACAAAAAGATTGTGGGTTCGAACCTTCCAAGGGTTGCTACATGAACTCTAACCTTTCTGTGTCTGTAAAGCCCTTAAGCTCAAGAGACTTTGGGTTTTCTCCAGGGGCTTTATCGGTGCAATAAGTATACTGCAAGTCGCTTTGAATGAAAATGTCAGCAAAAAATGCTTATCATTCTAGACTCCTCAGAACACCATGCAGAGCTCTGTGATAACACAAGCCCTAAGAAGTTCAGCTTTCAAAAGCTGTTTGGTTGATGAGCAAGAAGACAACGTTGGAATAAAAACAAAAAAACACACCTGATTTTCTCATTTACATGGTGAGCGCTCAACCATGTGGAGTTACGTGGCATGAAAAGTAAATCTGTAATGAAGCAGAGAATAGCTTAGGATAAGGACATTGTGTTCCCAGGCCACTGTAGAAAGACCACCATCATCATCACTGACCATGGAGCAGAACAGCTGGGGCATGTCACCCCAGGGCCTTTATAAGAATCTGAATGCATAATTCCTGTGACAGTTCCTCTGGTTTAAGTTATGACTGTGTGTATATGAGGATGAGAGGTTTAGACATCATTTCACAAACATTAAAGGATTGGCCAAAAAAATTTATTCTGTCATTGTTTATATTGAGTCTTGTACTATTTTAAATAACTTAATGCAAATAAATAAGGAAGGGGACTGTCAAGCTAAAGGATAGTTCACCGTTAAGGTTCTTTTATCATTAATTTACCCTTGTGCCATTTAAAATCTGTACATGGCTCTTTCTTTAGTGGAACACAAAAGAAGATATTTTGAGAAATGTCTCAGTGGTTATATGTCCATGCAATAGAAGTCAATGATTTTTAATGGTGTTTAGTGACCAACTTTCTGCAAAAAAAATGTATTTGTGTATTGCAGGTCAAAGAAAGTCAAACAGATTTTGGGATGAAATAACATTTATTCAGTAAATTACATTTTCCGGATAAATATATTCAGAAAAATGACATGTTTTCTGGTTATCACAAGTTCTGATCACAAAATACGAAAACTTTTCTGCTGATGCTCTTGAATGTCAATGCACCTGGGTCAAATCATGCTGAAGAGATATAGCCAAATGAATGCATTCTGGTTCCCTCAAGCCCCACTGGCCAATATTCAGTCTATAGCTTGATGGGCAGAGCACTGATGATGAGTGTCAGCTCAAATTAAAACTCTATGCACTAATTTGCTTCTGGTGACATACGCTGCTGTCAGTGAAATTATCCTGTTTATACTGAGATGCCACAATGCATTTAAGAGACTCCTTAGTTAGTGAGTCAGTGGAATCTTGAAGGGTATTCGTTTACAAACATAATCTGTTGTATATACTATAATGTTTATATATGTTTATATAATATTTTTATGATAAATGTATTAATTACGTATTATTTTACATAAAGGTATTGAATAAGGACATGCAGGTTAGATTGAGACCTGCATCTCTTCAGGGACACTATGGCATAATAACACAACATAATTGCAATTTTGATGATTGACATTTAATTAAAATAACTAAATCTCTAAAGCATTTCAAAGTGCCTTTGCTCTTTTTGAAATACTTTTCCACATGAAGTGAACAATGTGCTTTAAAACTATGTTCAGAGAGATGCATGCATGTGAGAAGACTCTGTTTTACAAACTGTTTTATTTGAGTTGCACTGGTGAAACAGATCACATAACTTTTAATGGACACATTCATTAAACTCATCATTCCTGGGTGCAAAAGCATGTTTCTATAGCTTCTCAATACTTAGTATTCCGCTGGCGAACAATATACCAGAGATGTGTCTGCTAAGCATGAAACGTCCAACACGTAGACACACTTGCCATAGGACCCCAGGAGCTCAGGAACTGTCGGATTTGAAGAAATGGCAGAAAGCTTTTAATCACTTGAACATGTGAAGTACTTTGTTAAATTCATAAAATTGCAGTCTGTCTGACACTAAAATACTGCAATTTGTTTGAGCATCCCAAGAAGCCCAACAAGACATAAATTACTGACTCAACCAATGCTTTTGAATTTAGAGATTTAAATTTATCACTCTCTTTCTGTAGACATTTTTTTTTAAAGTTCTGGTGAGCTGAAACACTTGTCTGTGGCTGCATAATAAAACAATGTTACTCTATTAGTTTGTGTCTTAATGTAAATCATACAGAACTGAGTCACACATTCCCCTAAAACCAGCAACTTTTAAAACCAGGACTTTCTGAAAGATATTTTTAATTTGTAAATACTCTGTTGACTTTATTTTTGCACAGCCTTTTTATTTGTGCAGAAAATAACTGACTGTTAAATTCATCTTAAAAAAAATCGAAAATATTTATTTTTATGCAGAGTGGAAAACCAAATTCTGAGATATTTGGCTGGGGTTAGTAATATAATACATGAGCATAGGACAAGTAATGGAAAACATTGTCTTCAGGTTATTTCGAAATAAAAAAGATTGCAGAATTATCAAAAATGTAAAAAATCATTTTGTCTTTAACTTTATTTAGTCGTTACTGTGTGAATTCTCATACAACCGGTCATTATGAGCATTTCTTTGTTTTTTCTTGTATGACGCCCAGCATATGGGCATCGGAATAGTCCGATTCATTTTAGTGACTCGAATCGAGAAATGATTCATTGATTCATTCCAGCAAGTACTTAAACTTTACGCTTTATGAATTTTTCTTTTCATTACTGTCTACGACATTTTAAAGTTCATGCAAATCAGACTTCCCTATTAATCAGTTATGTGATCGTAAGACACAAATGTTCTGGACAGAAATCAATAACTACTTCGAAATTAAAACCATGTGTTAATTACATTTCTTTGATATGATATTTTGCTTAAATGTTTTTCATTGAAGGATGATATTGATTTATGTTTGTATTTGATTATATTATAATATTATAATTATTATATTCGTATTCATAAAGTTAAATGGTGGGAAAAGATACCCAACTTTGAGCATTTTAAAAATGAAGTTAAAGCATATTTTGAAACAATAGAACAACTAAAAATTTAAAATCAAGGAAAACTACAAAGCTATTTTAGAAATACAAGCTTTTTATGTAAAAGACCTTTCAGTTTCGTCTTTTTTTGAGACACCTGACTTGTTATGTACTCTTATTTGTGTAATACTGTTCAAACTGTTCTTCAGTAATAAAAAAAATCTTACAAAATAAAGTTGCAAGCGAATCACTTTGACGAATCGTCAGAAGAATCGCGAATCGAACAATGTTCAGTTTAACCTGACAGAAGTGATTGTGAACCATTGCAGCGTCGTCTCACGCACGCATCTTCAATATCTGCAGGTATTTTCAAGTATTTATCTCATTACTCACATAGTAACATGATTTGTGGTAGAAAATAAACGAATATTATTTATTTCGTAGCCTGCTGTCGAATGTTTTGCTTCATTTTCCGCACGTGCTTAATAAAGTTTCACGTGCAGGTGGATCTCGCGGACTGGATTTTTTGGACTAGTAACTTGCAAATATTTGGTATTTATTTACAATTGTGAAATAGATTAAAATGTGAACAAAGTTAAGGCTGTCCAACAGACTGAGAAACCTAACTTCATTTGTTAATCGAATTAGCTCGCGGGGAAAATTAGCATCGTGCTCGCGAGTCATTTTTTAACCACGCTAATGCGCTAATGCTTATATAACGGTTATAAATTGTGAGCATAGAACAGTATGATATAATGCTGCTGCCAGTGCATTTTCAAAGCATTGCAGAGTCACATCAAATTGTTCACAGTTAAATAATAATGCAACATACGTAACTGAAATTTGTGACATTGTTTTGTCAGTTTCTGTATATCGCAATACAGGAAAAAATGGACGGAAAACAGCCACCCTTCCCCGGTGCACCATATGGCATAGGAGTTGCTCGCCCCATCAGTGAGCCTCTGGTTGGCAAGTTGGGAGTGTTTGGGAGAGGCAGAGGATTTCTGATGCCCATTTCTGAGCCCACTGTTGGGATGGGTAGAGGAGCTTTACCTGCTATGGACGTTAAAGGACCATATAAACGAGAGGAGATGCCTGCACTTCAGTCAGAAGAGCCAGAGGTGGTCCCAATGATTACCAAGGTACAGTGTGTGAACATGAACATGGCTCAAGTTTGAAATTTGTGCCATATCGTCTTTCAAATAAGCATGTATGATATGGTATTAAATTTATGCATGGTTTCCAATGACTTTATTTTGATAGGTCGATGTTCCTGATCAGGGGTCATCACTGGTGTCCATGTTCAGAGGGATGGGCATCGAGCCTGGAAAAACATGGGGCAGAGGAGTAGCAACTATTGGTATGTCAAAAACACACATTTTATCGAAATCCGAAAAAGACAGAATGCTTTATTTTGTTGCATTATCCATTTGCGTCTACAGCAATGATTTGAACTCCTAGTTGCATGTAATATTAAATAAAAAAAGTTGAATAAAAATGTAACTAGAATACAATCATTCTCACTCTTCTTTCAGCAAATTTATCTTTCAACCCATCCGACTAGTGCCATAAGAAGGCAATTGTAAATAAAACGCATCACAAGCAGTCTTCTTGTATACTGCATTAAATCAAATTCATACCCGTTTCATTACACTCCATTCATGTTAAAACTAGGTTGATTGGAGTGGGCTTTAAATTGTGCTCCATCATCCTTGTATCATTGGAAACACCAACAAAGTTGAATAGTCAAGCACTTAGACATTCAGTTTATTGCAAAAGGCAGCAGGAAGGTCAAGTAGCAAATAATAAAAACAAAGTTAATCTGCTATGTAAATGGGAATAATTAATGTACACTCATTTATCCGCGTGCACTAAAGAGCTTTTTTTCTTTGTCAGGTTTGAAATAGTCCATTGCTTGTTATTCAGTGACCTTTACACAGCCTCTGTCTGTTTCGCCATTTTTTCAAGATTATAATATCCTGTTGTCATGATATTGTTTCTAATGCACTTGTTCTGGAATTGAATAAGCTCTCATAGCCAGGCCAATCATCAGACTGCGGCACATGGCAAGAATGTGAATGTTCTTTACTGACTTTGAAACTTTTGGAAAATAATACATTTAAACATTACCCTCTGAGTTATTTGTATATTCTTTTCTGATGCAGGGCGGGGAACAGTGGGCGATTTTGGAGCAGGTGTCAAGTCTAAGATGTGCACCGTTGGGGCATCAGCTTTGCATCCAGAAAAAGAACAACCGGTCAGGTGTGGCTATAAGATCAGAAATCCCAGCAGTTTGCACAACAATTTAGCCTTGCTGGTTGTCTTTGTTCCGATTAGTAGATAGCAGTCATTTACAAGCCTGTATGACTTATTTTTTCTGTGAAAAGACGTTTCAAATAATATTGACTTCTTATTTTTGACCATAAAATATAAGTAAATGGTGACTAAGGCGGTCAGTCATTATTTTGTGTTCTGTTCAGAAAAGTAAAGCATACAGGTTTGGAACGACATGTTGGTGAGTAAATAATGACAGAATTTTCAGTTCTGGATGGATGATCTCTAAAGCTGCTGTTATAAGTGAAGAACCTGTTGTGTAGCAGACTGTTGTGTTTCACAATTCTTTCAAATTTAACTTTGCATCTTTCTAGTTTTCTCGGCAGAGGATTTGTTGGTCTTGGCAGAACAGTATCACCTCACATGGGTGTGGGTCGTGGCCCGACTTCTCCCATGGGACTCCTGTCCCCCATTTCTGCCCCTTTATCCTTGGCATCTAAGCCCTCTGTCTCAGAAGATGCCCCAGCTCCTCCAGGAACACCTACCAAAGCAGAAGTAACAACCGAGACTGTGGGGTATGAATTTCATTGAACTTTTTGTTTGTTTTGGTGGCATAAAACAGACAAAAATGTTGGTAAAAAAAAACTTTTTGGATAGCAGGTAATTGTTGTGTTCCCATTTGTCTAAACACTGTTTTTTTTTTCATTTTGCATGTGTACAGTTTTATCGGCAGAGGATTTGTTGGTCTTGGCAGAACAGCATTGCCTCACATAGGCGTTGGTCGTGGTCCGACTACCCCACCGGTCGTGTCCCCAATTACGACCTCTTTATCCATGCCAGGGGCACCCTCCGTCTCTGAAGATGTCCCAGCCCCTTCAGGCACACCACCTAAAGTGGAAGTGACAATTGAGACCGTAGGGTATGACCATTGATTATTTTGGATAATTTAAAGACCACTGGATTTTGAAAAGCCAGCGATGCTGATACATTTAGGCTACAAAATATTAGTTACATTTTTTTCACCTGACCTTGTGGCCATATTTTTTCTGTGTTTGTTATTAAAATCATTATTTTTCTTCAAAAGAGCATGCCCTAATCCCTCAGACCAAGGACTAAGAAAGTTAAATTGGCTCATTTTCAATTTTGTTGTCTTGTTTTTTAAAATCTCCATCAAATGAAAGTTTGGTTGGTTTGTTTTGACTTTGAGGTCACCTACATGATGGTTTTACGTATGACCTGTTTTACACTGCACGTATAAGCAGTGAGCACCTCAGACACAGTATTGAGTCTAGACTTTTATTAATTACAAATACAATTTCATATTAGACTGATCAAAATTAATGCTTTCTTCCTAGCGTAAAAGGGTTACTTGACCAACTTGTATGATTTTCTTCTGTCCACCAAGAAAACTGTTCATCCTGTTCATGTCTTACTGTTTTTCATAAAATAAAGTATTTGGCTTAAAAATAACATGTGGCTGATTAAATGATGACTGAGGATGAAATATGGATAACGTGTGTATAAACTGTTAGTGTGTGTTTGTCTTCTGCAGGGAGCCACTGAAGAAAATTGGCACTAAGGGCAATCCTGTATCTATCGGGTCAAACTACATCCCCATCTCCTGCAAAAATGAGGCTGTGTTTCAGTACCATGTGACTTTTACGTGAGTCTTTATTGTTTTGGAAAAAATTATTAAAGTGATAGTTCACCCAAAAAAAATCCTGTCATTTACATGTAGCAGATGCTTTCATCTAAAGTGACATTTGGCGCATTCGGACGGGATAAGTGCAGCCTGTGATTTTACAAAATTTTACTGACTTATTTCCCAGATGTGATGGCATGGCTTTGCGTATAGTTTGTATAGCCTAGTTGTATGGTGTTACTTGCATACATGAGCGTTCCTGTCAGCATTTGAGACCCGCTAACCGGACAGAAGATCAGTACGATTGCGGGTCTCAAATGTTACGAGAGTTTCCATGATAAATAAATAAACTCGAGTCTCCCAGCCAAAACGACAGTGCTGGCAGATATGGAAATGATCCAGCGCCCGAATAATAACAAAACACTTCAAAACAGCCTCCATTATTTGCTTACGGTGGATTTTTACCTTGAAAAATGATATATGATCAAATCACTGAGAAGGCGATTTGCACGGGACGTATATTATCACAGGAACTTGGTGTTTGTCAAAATATGGTAGGTAATTTTTTTGGGGAATTTTTACTTCACAAATTAAAGACATGGGCGATTCGCATGGGATTAAGATCAAAGACAACCTCTGCAATTATTAAAAATGACTAGAGGTCCCCAAGTAATACTAATCCCGTGTGAATAGGGCTTTACAGACAGTTCAAGGAGCAAAACAGAGATATGTCATACAGGAGCAATAATACAATAAGTGCTAATACCAAGTTATTAGTTTCCACAAAAGCTAGAACAATACCTGTTGAGAAAAAGAGAGAGTGATAGTTCTTTTATGTTTTATTTGCCTGTGAAGTATTCACAGAAGAGATGGTTTTAAGCAGTTTTTGGTTTTAATTTTATTTTTGAGGGGGCCTGTCTGTAAATGAGGGGGCCATTATGTAAACTTATAGGTTTCTATACATGTAGATATTTATATGTACTAAAATGATACACATGTATTATACAGCTCATTTCACAGTTTTAGCAAACATAAACAGCCTACCTGCTCTTAATCTAGTCCTTGCATCCCCACGTATTTTGCGTCTCTCTCGTTTAACATACCTGATTTATATCACCAGCACTCCATGAATGAACTGTGTACCGATTGACATGATCCCTACACAGTGTTCACTCCTCTCTACTCCCTGCACACAGGAAATCGGGGGAAGTTTGCTTCTGAAGTTGACTTCAGCACACAAATTTGCAGTGTCTTAATACACGGACAAAACTTACTACGGACGTTTGAAGGGTTATTTAATCGCAATCATGAGATTTGCGTAACGTTAGTAGTTAAGTTTTTTGCCCTTCAATGCCCTTTATGTCCACTTCTTTAGGGCTTTTAAGATTTTTTTTAATTGAGCAAACCTCCGAGGCAGTAAAAGACGCATACAAAATATGCTGAGGGGAGTCCTGAGGACCAGGGTTAAGAACAGCAGCACCAGTCAAATCATTGTCTTACCCTTAACATGACAATGCGGAGTGTGTGAGGGTGAGAAAAAGTTTCTGTTGAGAAAAGTCTACAAGAAGTTAAATGCAGTGGAATCATTATCTTTAGCAGTCCACTCATTTACTTCTGTCTCATCTTTTCGTAATTTATAAAAAAAAGAAACTCGCATACATCGCAGCGAACAAATTAAACTCTTGACGCAAAAGTCAAGATGCTACGCACAACATGTGACATAATTATACCAATAACTTTGAAAACAGCAGGGATCGCTTGTTGGTCGATCAATCAGAGTAACAAATCAATTATTACTTATTTTTTATTTTAAGTAATCAAAATTCTGAACCTCGTGGCTACGCTACTGGTTTTAAGTAGTTTTTTAAATGTTGTGAGAGATGTGGTTGACAGGACTGAGTTATGTGGAATGTTCCACCAGGAAGGAGTTGTGAAGGAGAAAGAGCGGGAAAGCGATTTACTGCCCTTTTGAGATGCCAATACAAAACAGCGCCCATTTGCTGAACGCAGGGTTCTTAGTATGCTGTAGGAGGGTGTGAAAGTATGCTGGTGCAGATCCAGTGATTGTCCTCTTGACAAGTATTAGTGACTTGAATCTGATACAGGCTTCAACCGGTATCAACTGGAGAGAGATGAAAAGGGGTGTCACATGAGCCCTTATGGAAGACGAGGCGTGCTGCTGCGTTCTGAACTAGCTGAAGTGGTTTGATAGCCTTTCCAGGGACACAAACAAGAGAGCATTGCAGTAGTCCAACCTTGAGATTACTAGGACCTGGACAAGGAGTTGTGGCGCATGCTCAGTGAGATAGGGTCTAACCTTTCTCATGTTAAAAAAGGCCAATCGGCATGACCGCGTTTGCAATGTGATTATTGAGGTACAGCTGGTCATCAAATGACTCTTAGAATTCCTGGCTGTTTTGAAAGGAGTGACTTACTCAACATCAAGTGGTTCCAAACTTGTATAAAAAATGTCCTTTTGAACACAGCGAAAGATATTTGGAAGAATGTTAGCAACCTACAGTTCTGAGGCACCAACGACAACCATAAAAATGGTAGTCAAGGGTACAGTTTTTTTCCTAAATTCTTCAAAATATTTATTTTTGTGATTAACAGGATGCAACATACAACAATACAAAAATACACCAATTCTTTCAACTACGGCAGTCAATGGTGCCCCAGAAATCTCAGTTGCTAACAAATAAATTAATAATGGTTTCAGTGTTCTATCATTACCTTAGAGGGGCCCCCTCCCCCTCAAACAGCACCCCCCGCCCCCCATGAAGGTCAAGTTAATTTTATTTTCTATATAGCGCCACAAGAGAAGAGAAGAGCTTTTAAGGTTACCTTTCTACAGAACATGTCTATACCTTTTTATTTTATTAAACAAACTAAATTGCATTATGGTCTTTATCTTATTTATACGGCGGCATGTCATTTCAGTCTCTACGTTTACAATTCTCCTCTGCTATCCGTATCGAGTTACGCCCTGATCCATGCGCGCACACAGACACTTGCGCTCCTCAGAGATTACTTGGAATCAGTTCTACTCTGAATGGCATGGAATGGCTACTTGTTAGTTACTTTGTAAGTTCTTCTGCGCATGATAAATTCATTTCAGTTGTTACATTTTGTTGTCAGTAGTTTTATGAAATATTAAAATAGGCAACTTCGCTTTAGCACCAGAGCCTACAAACTGTGGGTATCGGAATATAAAATAAATGGCCTGATAAAACATTAGATGTTCACTTTTTATATACATGTTCGACTGGGCTCAATTGATTAAATATTATTTTTGAAAAAGTATTGTCCGGACCTCCGCCACAAAGAAAATATAGAGACCGCACATAACCCCCCCCCAAAGCCGTAAACATAGGGGAAACACTGGGTTTGGAACAACTTGATGGTGAGTAAATCATGACAGAATGTACATTTTTGGGTTGTTTAGACATTTAACCGATCTAAACATACTTGTATATCAAAAAACATCTCAAAACATACCTGTTCTGCATTTATTTGACTAACCGATAACTGTCTATGTCTTGTGTCTAAGAAAAACATCTTTTTGTTCATTTTCTCCCTTGCTTACTCCAGCTTTAATCCTCCTAGTAGCATGGCCTTTGGATAAAAGTGTCTGCTAAATGAATACATGTAAATGTAATCTTTGAGGAGTTTTTAGTTCTTAGCCCATTGGAAAATGAGCTGTGTGTTCCTATAAGAATATAATTCAGGCAGGAATGAATTATTAAACAAGTTTTAATTCTGCTTGTCTGACATGCAGATCTTCACTCATGGCAGATGGTTGTCTGTCGATTTAATAATATTTATAATTATAATATTAGCATCAGCATCTTTTTGAAATCGGATGATTAATGGCTTTTAGTAATCAATTCTAGCCCCAACGTGGAGTCTCTCTCTATGCGCTTTGGTATGATGAAGGAACATCGACCCAGTACAGGAGAGGTGGTGGCGTTTGATGGATCAATCCTCTACCTGCCCAAACGTCTTGATGAGGTGTGTATGTGTGGTTAAGTCTGAGACAAATTTACCATGGTGATGTGATGATGATGTCATTTGATTGCTTTAGTATGCCATGAATTGAATACCTCATTGAATACACATGTGCAAAACTGTGCTATAACCATCTTATGTTTTTGTACTTTAATTTTAGTAAAGACACTGAGGCATGTTCGGCATGGAATATCCTGTACTGCCGTGCTAGATTATTGTCACTCATTTTGCTCAGCTTTGCAGCCTGATTACCCCTTTTATTTCATTTTCAATGAAGACCAGCTGACTACATTATCCCGCTTATTACGTGGCTGCTTGGCAAATAAATAAAGAAATGAAATATTGATTCCAGTTGAAATAATTTTATGGTGGAAGAGCAGGCAGCGCAGAGAGATACACAACACATCAAACTGGCACAGCAATTATAATTTTTTCCCGTCATTTTCAATATTTTAACAGGTTGTTCATCTCAAGGCTGAAAGAAAAACGGACAACCAGGAAATCATCATCAAGATTCAGTTGACAAAGATTTTGCCGCCCAGCTCAGACCTGTGCATCCCGTTCTATAATGTCGTCCTGAGGAGGTGTGTTGTCTCAATTCTCAAAACATCGCCTTTTAAGATTTGAAATTTCCTCTTGTGAGACAACAGAAATATACCTTGTTTATAAATGTATATGTACATGTTGATGTACCACTTATAAAAAAACAACCACACTACTTGTTTGCCAGGGGACCGTTTAAAGCTGTCAGTTAAACAGGAAATAAGATGCTTTCATTTGTACTAATGCTCCAAATCACACCATTTATTGGTTTATTAAGCTACACAAATAGGTGACAAATGACCAGCCACATTTACATATAAACACCTAATTAGTATTCAACAGCTTGGCCTGGTCTGAGGAATGGCAGTGTGAAGCGTGTTTAGGTAGAGGTTATCCAATTATAACCAGTCAACCAAATCTAAAAGATAAAGTAGTCTTTTTAATTCTACAGACATCCTGTTTAATTGCATGGCCATTTAAAATGGCATTGACATTTTTGTTCAGCGTACTTAGACTAACGTTATAAGTAGAATTGCTATAAAAGTATGAAGTATTGCCCTTTTAACACATAGTAGTCATTTTAAGCAATGTGGACTTTCACATTATATGTCTGATTTAGCAAGCATTGCCCAACATTTACAGTTTAAGAACAAGTTATTCTGAATTTGTAACCCAGTTTTGTGTTAAATTCTCTGGACTCTTATCAACTGGGATAATGAGTCAGAAAATGAGAGGTGAAAAATCACAGCTGATATTACTTCCAGCTCCTCCTCCACACTGGTCGAGTGAAGTGCATCGTGTGTGGGATACGATGCTCAGTGCATTGTGCTTCGATTGTCTGCTGCACATTTCCATAAAATGACTAGGTCACTCCCATTCATACAGAAAAGTACAGGATCTCTTGTGTTTTCAAGCACAATTCTCCGGTCTTATTTACAGACATATTTCTTTTCTCATAAGAGAAAACCCTTAGCAGTCGTATCACTTGGTGGATTCCCTTGTGTGGTGTCCTGGAATGTCAGGGCTCTTCAAGTCATCCGTGTTTGAAATCTACAGTTAGCTCCAGTCTCTGTTGGGAATGATAGCCTGGAGTGAAAACATGCTCTCAGAGATCGCTCATCTGCCCCTTCTCACCCATCCATGCGAATGTGCTGGGAAATAAATCAACATGCCCCCAAACCTTTGATGCGGTCTCAATAGTGTTTCTTTGCATTTCATTATATATCATTTTTATTTATATAAAGTAGCCATTTACTTGAAAGAATCTGCATTTAGATTCAGTGCGAGGTTGACATAAAATTTGGTTAAAAATGTGCAATAACGTCCCCTTATGGGTAACATCAATCCTTTGAATTTGATATCTGGGCTGAATATGTAGTTTGGCAGAGATAGGGCTAAACGCACATAAACAGTTTGCTTGCCAGCACTGCAAGCTTACTGGTTGTCATGGGAACCTTTCTCCTTTGATTATTATTTTGAAAGAAAAAAAAAGGCGGTCAGAAGTTTTTTATGTAATGTAAATATAATACCATTCATAATAATAGCATTGATTTTTCTAGGAACTAACAGGCCCCCTGCAATGCATGCTGGGCCGCAGCCCACAGTTCAGGAAAGATCATAAGAGTCATCACAGAATTATCCAAATCAAATAAACTTAATCATGTCAGCTTTATAAGCGTGTGACGTAAAAAGCAGAAAGGAAACGAAGACTTTATCTTTTCAATCACAGCTGGTGTATTGCACCATTTTTCCTGTGTGTATGAGACTCGTCTGGGTAATAATGGCTTGTTGACAATCACTGCTTGTTGACAATCCTCTTCGCTGACAATCCTCTTTGCTGTCCTGTTTGTCGTCTCGTTCTTTTTCTCTCTTTCCAGAGTGATGAAGATATTGGGCCTGAAACTGGTGGGCAGAAACCATTACGACCCCAACGCTGTTGTGATTCTAGGCAAACACAGGTATTTTCTACCGACCTGAATGTCCGTGATTGCACCCCAAGCAGAATTGCTGTGCTCGATGTTGTACGGCATCACGCTGAATCAATCTTGACTTGAGCTTCAGTTTTTTTGCCAGGTTGAGCTGTAGTGCCCTGTGATTACCAGAAGCACATTGTGAACCTCTGCACTTGCGATAATAAGTTTGCATACTCTTTTGTTTTGTAAGAGTACTCGTACCTCATCTAACTGTTTGTGTGCTTCAGGCTGCAGGTGTGGCCTGGGTACTCCACCAGTATCAAACATACCGATGGTGGTCTGTACCTGATTGTGGACGTCTCGCACAAGGTGCTGCGTAATGACTCCGTGCTGGACATCATGTGAGTATGATTGGTTTTAAAATCTCAAATCTATAAGGTAGCTCACTAAAATTCGCAATAGGGCAAATATCTTTATAGATGCATGGTGGACAGTGTTGGACTTATGTTTTGAACCCCAGGCTAAAATCAATAAGATTTATTTGCAGAAATCTGTTTAGCGATCTCATGTGCTCAACCCTGACGTCTTTTCAAAACCCTTTTGTTTGCTCTAGGAATGTGATTTACCAGGAGAGTCGAGAGAGCTTTCAGGACGAATGCACTAAGGAGTTTGTTGGCTCAATCATTATAACACGCTACAATAACCGCACTTATCGTATCGATAGTGTTGAGTGGTCCAAGTCTCCCAAAGACCAATTCACCTTAGCTGATGGCTCAGTGACTACATTCGTTGAATACTACAGGTTAATTGGCCAGAAAACAACTTGACAGTAATTTGTATAGCTGGAGGCATTCAATTTCAGACAGAGATGATGTGTGCGAGTCACAGATGTTTATTTATTACATTTTTTATTTGCATTCTTTAAGTTCCTTATTGCATGCACAGGAAAAACTATGGTATTACCATAAAGGAACTGGACCAGCCGCTACTCGTCCATCGTCCAAAGGAGAGATCCAAACCTGGAGGAAAGGTTAAACAATACATCAGTTACATTTCAGTCAATAGTTTCTTTATATGCTGAATTCACACTCTGTGCTGCCATCTTCTGGTGCCATTTTATACTGCGCCTTAACAGGAACAGTCATTTATTTGTCTAAATAACATGACCTTTAACCCAACTTTATTTAGACCCCCTTGAGAATGTTTAACTAGATAATAAACAAGTTCAAAGCTTGATTTTCTTTAGTGTTTACAAAATAACATGCATCATTTAACAGGCAAGTATGTAAAATACATGGAGATACAGGATACAACTTAATACTAGGATACAGACTGGATTTTTTATTTATAATAGGCCATAACAGGTGAGATTTTACTGCTTCCTGAGCTCTCCTTCATGACTGGCATACCCGAGAAGATGAGGAAGGACTTTAGAGCAATGAAGGTATAATTCCATGACCAGTCGAAGGCCATCAATACATTAACATTTATGCATTTACTTTCAGTATTTGTTTTCCCTGGCAATCAGAACCACAACATTAATGTTGCTAATCCAGTGTAAATACCAGGGAAGTGACAGAGTTGTTTGTGGGTAACTTGTCCTCTTCATTTCCTATCTAACCAAGGATCTGACCATGCACATCAATATGGGAGCAGAGCAGCACACCCAGAGTTTGAAGAAACTTCTACACAACATCAACACCAATGATGAGGCTCTCCGTGAACTGGAGAGATGGGGCCTCTGCATCAGTCCAGAGATTCTGGTGGTGAGAATGGAAATGCAAACCTACAGGTGGCACCGGTCAGAATGAAGTTGGTGATGCATGAGTTTAGTAGCTTGCAGTCCATGTAGCTTTGAATCATCTACATGCTAATAAACGAAACATTGACAAAAGTAGGAAATCATAAACGTATGAAAAGTTTTGGATTTTTCATTTAAGAAAATGTGACCCTAATCCAGTATCATCTGATGCAAATAATAACAGAAATCAATGATGTACTGTTCATACTTAATTAGCTGTATTGGTTATATTGATTAGCGTACGCTTTAATGTTCATCATGATTCATAACTAGCTTAAAGGGGAGATTTTTTTCTACTTTTACACAAATGTAAAATACATTTTAGGGGTCCACCGAATGTGTCTGTGAAGTTTCAGCTCAAAATACACGACAGATCTTTTATTATACCATGATCTAATTGCCAGGTTTTGCATGTGAGGAGAAACGTGCTGTTTTGGTGTGTGTCTCTTTGAGTGCAAATGAGCTGCTAGTCTCCACCTCCTTTTCAGCAGAAAACGCAGCCAGGACTGTGACCTGTGCTTTCCACAACTTAACTAGAAAAATGGGTCACATAAAGCGAAAGAAAAATGCTGTGTCTCGTCTTTAAACACAAAACATGTTGTTTTCTATAAGCGAACACTCTCCTAACAAAGTCGTCACGTTTTCTAAATGCGAAAGTACACAAGACAAACACGTCAAATATTTACAAACCATACACACTGCTTACTATTAAGTGAAAGTACCCAAGAAAGAAGGGTCACAAAAAGGGAATGAGGTCTCACTAGGACCACGTGTTGCTTGTGTAACCAAGATAAGAGCCGAATAAGAAGCAGCTCGTTCGAGAAGCATTAGGGTCCACGTTGAGTTAAAGCATCGTTACATTTTTGATATGTGCGCATAAGGAGCCGCGTACCCTACGGCGTAGGTCCTACGCATGATTATATGCTGAGCTTTACTTATGCCATGGTGTCAGAACCAATTCACGTATGTTGCTTGCGAAATCAACAACGGTGGAAGCGACATGGGTGGACACGCCTTCATCTGAAGGGAAGCAAGTCTGATCGGCTCGTTTTCTTGCATGCTTGCAGATATAGGTTGACATAAACTAATTATAGCACTTAAACATGGAAAAAGTCTGATTGTCTTGAAATGACCCTTTTAATTCCAAACTTTTCAACCCACATAGACGCGAGGAAGAATTCTGCCCAGTGAGACCATCTGCATGCAATCAGCCTCCTTTGTCACGTCTTCATCAGTGGACTGGTCCAGAGAGGTGGTTCGAGACACTTCCATCAGCACTGTGAGTCAGCACAATCTGAGACACAAAATTCCTGTGAGTCATAGGTTTGAGAAGGCGTGTACATGTGCAACACTCGGCAGACGCTGAGCGTAGGCGGATTTCAGGAGCAATAAAGTTCACAAGCCATAGAAACAGCATCTTGAAATGCATGGAAATCACAAGTCAGATCGCTGTTATTTAGTGTCTTGCCTCACACACTTTGTAAAATCTATGTTAGGTTAAAAACGTTTTCTTCCCAGCAAACTGGTATGAATGAAGTGACAGCCCTTTTTGCAATGACTTATGTTTTCATGAATTCAAAGGAAATTGAACAACTATATATAAAGCTCATTCGATAGCAAACAAAAAACCTCATGTCTCATAATTCCTCTCTGTTAGATCCCTCTGAACTGTTGGGCTATTTTCTATCCTCGCCGAGCAGCCGATCAGGCAGAGGAGCTGGTATCCACCTTCTCCAGGCTCGCCGGACCCATGGGCATCAGAATCGAGCGACCCATCCGCGTTGAGCTGCGAGACGACCGAACTGAAACCTTTGTCAAGAGCATTCACTCTCAACTCACCAGTGAAGTAAGAAATTGTCAATACATTTAGACACATACCCATTTCATGTTTAGAAAAACATTTTAACTGTTTAGACATACATTTCTCGTTACGTGGTAATTAGGAGATGTAACATTGATCATGTTAGGGTGAGGTTGGTGTGTGAAATGACTAAATACTACTGATTAAGTGTTATATTTGAGGATTTGTAGGTCCTATAAAATGTTTTGTAGTGAAATGCAGTGTTTGCTCTCTCCTGGGTTTCAGCCTCGTCTGCAGCTGGTTGTTTGCATTATAACAGGGAACAGAGATGACTTGTACAGCGCCATCAAAAAGCTCTGCTGTATTCAGAGTCCAGTACCATCACAGGTTTTATCTCATTTTCAAGATTTGTATTTTTACTGCTCTGTTACCAATAATTGCAACTAAAGAAAAAAAGTTACTGAAACGAAATACAGTTGATTCAGATCTAATTATTTAATCTTAATTGACAATGTTGCACTTTTTGTTAAATTTTATATTTATAAGAATATATATATATTCCACTAGATTCCAAATGTCTTTTTTCTTTTTCCAGGCCATCAATGTGCGGACCATCTCTCATCCTCAGAAGCTCCGAAGCATCGCTCAAAAGATCCTTCTGCAGATTAATTGTAAAGTGGGAGGAGAGCTGTGGACAGTTAGTGTTCCGCTGGTAAGTGTGTGCTATCAGTACCCAGCAGAGGTGTACTAGGCCATCAAAAATGCCATTTGACAATAAGACTTAATATTTATTTATTGACAGAAATACCTGATGGTGATTGGAGTTGATGTTCATCATGATACAAACAAGAAAAGCCGATCTGTTATGGGCTTTGTGGCAAGTCTCAACAGGTAACTGAAATTAAATGGTTTTGATTTGTCTGGGTTGATCTTTTGATTGAGACCACCCATCTCCCTTTACAGCAGGTTGATGTTTATTTATATGTTTATATATATTTACAGAATTTTACAGAATGTTGTCACATGAAAAGATAAAATAAAATATTTACAAAAATGTGAGGCGTGTACTCACTACTGTGAGATACGGTGTATGTATATATTAGGGGATGCACGACTACTGAATTTTGCTACTCGATTTCTTTTCAAAACAATACTCCACTACTCGTGGTCTATACCACCGTAAATGAAAAGACATACAGACGTGCTCAAATTTGTTGGACCCTTAATATAATATTTTTTTGCACAACTTTTAGGGGCAATCACTGCAAGCAAACATTTTCTGTAATTCTCAATAAGACTTCTGCACCTGTTAAGAGGTAGTTTGGCCAACTCTTCCTGAGCAAACTGTTCCAGCTAAATCAGGTTTGATAAGTGCCATCAATACTTCTCCAGACTGCAAGTTTCAGCTCTTTCCATAGATGTTTTGTTCTTATCCATTCTTGGGTGATTTTAACTGTGTTTTGGTTCATTATCCTGTTGAAGGACTCATGACCTGTGACTGAGACAGATCTTTCTGACACTGGGCAGTACATTTCGCTCCAGACAGCCTTGATAGTCTTGAGACTTCATTGTGCCCTGCATAGATTCAAGGCAACCTGTGCCAGATGTAGTTAAGCAGCCCCAAAACATAACCGAGCCTCCTCTGTAGGTATGGTGTTCACTTCTTTGAAAGCTTAGAACATAGAGCTGATGTGACTTACCGAAAAGCTCCAGTTTTGACACATCTGTCCAAAAGTCATTCTCTCAGAAGGATTGTGGCTTGACAATATGAATTTGAGCAAATTCCAGTCTGGCTTTATTTTGTATTTCTTTCAAAACTGGAGTCCTCCTGGGTCCCACTTTTGCTCAATAAGCGATGGATGTTGCGATCAGAAACTGACGTGTCTTCACCTTGGAGTTCAGCTTCAGCTATCTCTTTGGCTGTTATCCTTGGTTCTTTTTCTACCATTTGCACTATTTTCTTTTCAATCTGGGGTCGATTTTACTCTTGCGGCTCCTCCCAGTGAGGTTTGCTACAATTCCATGGACCTTAAACTTCTTAATAGTATTTGCAACTGTTGTCACAGGAACACCGAGCTGCTTGGACATGGTCTTGTAGCCTTTACCATGCCTGTCTATTATTTTCATTCTGAGCTCCTCAGAGAACACCATCCTTTGCTTTCTCTGGTCCATGTTCAGTGTGGTGCACACAATGATACCAAACAGCACAGTGATTACTTTCTACGTTTAAATGGGCTGAATGACCGATTACAAGATTGGATACATGTGATACTAATTTAATAAAACGAATTGGTTCGAAATATCACTGTAATCAAATTATGTATGATCTTTTCTAAGGGGTACCAACAAATGTGTCCAGGCCATTTTAGAATAACTTTGTAGAATAAGCAATAATTAATCTTTCCACAGCTTCTTTGCTTTATTCTATGACATACCAAAGGCATGCAAGTATACATGATACAATAGCTTTAAATTTCATCACTCTTCAGGAGGAATGAAGCATTATTTCAATGAGCTGCAAGGGTACCAACAAATTTGAGCACGTCTGTATATATAGTTTGTGTCAACAAGAGTTTATTAAACACCATATCCTAATGCAACAATTTCAAAATATACTTGAATTGCAAAAAAACTTATTGTAACATGAGATATGTGACCCTGGGCGACAAAACCAGTCATAAGGGTAAATTTTTCGAAATTTTTAATAAGCTTTCTATTGATATATGGTTTGGTAGGATAGGACACTTTCTGGCAGAACAACAACTGTTTACTGAGCTGGAATCTGAGGGTGCAAAAAGGCAAAATATTGAGAAAATCGCCTTTGAAGTTGTTAATCTAGGCACAGTAGCAGGCCATCAACTCACAAAAATAAAGTTTTTATACATTTTAAAGAAGGGAATTTATCAAATATATTTATAGAACATGATTTTACTTAATATCCTAATGATTTTTTGCATAAAAGAAAAATCGGTCATTTTACCCATACCTTGTAATTTTGATGGTTACTAAAAATGTTCCCGTGCTACTTAAGACGGGTTTTGTTGTCCAGGGTAACATATATTAATTATATTTGTATTATAAAGAAAGTAACGGCTACAGCAATATTGTAATCTTAACATTCAAGTCATGTTTTTTGCAAATATATGCGCATAAATGCTGTATTTATAAAACTAATTAAAACATTAGTTAAACAGATAAAACATGTTACATAAAACCATTTCATTTAATATTTAACAAGTTTCTAACAGTAATAACAAGATAAAAAATCTTACTTCAGCTAGTTTGAAAAAGACAAAATAACGTAGCCTAGTTATTGTCAAAAAGCGTTAACGAATTTATAGCCTACTGCAACAATTATGTAACATGAGTAATTGTAAAAACATTATAATTATAACATACAAAATATATGTTAAGTACAGAAAACCACAGAAAGTACAATTACAAACATTGCAATCTCAAACTATTTCCAAACTACGTATATGTGCATGCATACTCTCTGTATTCATCTGTATAATAAACATAAGTACATTTCATTTAATAAGTTTTCAATAGCAAAAACAAGAACAAAATTAATCTTACTTCAACTGTTCAAAAGTGTGTAATAGACTAACACAAGTCATTGCCGTTATTGTTATTGTCTTTGGTCGAGCTCATGGATCCCTGGTTTGCATTAATCAATATATGCGCATCGACATGACAGCGATGCAGGCTTGATCTTTGCCTCGTGACGGTGTTGCCAGCCAAAGAAACAAATATTTCACTTGGTGTACTGCTGGAAGGGACAGCAAGATATGTTTTAGCCAGCTTGGATAGCCGGGGAAACTAGTGTTCATTACATGCCCACCATTCGAGAGGATTACCCATGGTGAGAATGTCCGGCGTCTGAAAATAATCTTGAACCTAATCTTCACTGGTAGTTGGCCGCTTTAAAATAAGATTGTGGCTTTTGTAGTAACATCAAAAGAGCTTTTCGAGGTAGGCCTCGAGGCTCGTTTCTTTTAGGCTCACTGGGCAATGCACCGGTTGCCAAGTCGCAGTCAGCAACTTCCTTTTCACTTCTTGTGACAGTGAGATATGCATGAAAAACATAATAAATAAAATAACGTTGACTATGGAATAATAAGTCAACTGAAGCTTCTGATTGCTTTGTCTCGCCATCATGCAATAATTCGGCGAGATGGGCAAGTGACTTAAGTGACTGACGACACATCTCGCAGTGTCAGTGGTCTTCGAGACAACAGGTAAATCCAAACCTGCCTTCATTGCAAGTTGCTATGTGTGTCCGCTGCAACCAAGGTGATAAGACAGTGCCTTACAGATTTCCATGGCCAAGTTCATATTGCTCGCGTTATCATGAATTTAGCAAAATACGTGTAACCCTCACTCTTTAATGGCTTCTGTGTAAAGTTGGCCGGAGTGTATCTCCCTGGCATAATAGTGGTGCCTAACACCCTTGATTTCAAGTCCCATAGTTCCTTCATGTTGTGTGCCGTTATTCTTATATATGGATCCATGGTGCAAGACGTCAGAGATCAGTATTGAGGGAGACGTTCTTCCCTTCCATTTCATTTCTGATGCGAAATCCGCTTTCAGAGAGTCATGTTTGGGGCTAATTATTTTCCACAGTGTTGCATTCAATGGGACGGTGTAACTGGGTACAAAAAAGTTGATAGTTCCCCTGAATCTCTCTCCTGAAACTGCAGATTGGCCTTATATCCTTCAATATAAAATCCACAAGCAAATCTGTCATTACCCATCTTCTCTCTGGAATTGGGCATTTGCAGAATTCACCTATGCTCATTTGCTTTGTGGACATGGTGTTCGCCTGACTAACATTTGGCTTTGTGGTTGGGTGTTTCGATCATAGATGGTTGTGCATAGAAGTTGTACTGCTCTATACTATAAAGTAGAGTTGGCCGTTTACATTATTTTTCTCATCCTTGACGAAATACTTCCACACATCTGATGCGTGGTGCCTGTTGGTGACGTTTGCCATTTTTAGTTAATTTCTTCTTCTTTAGTTTATTGGCAGTTGGCAAAGCTACTTAATGTGCATTACCGCCACCGACTGGACTGGAGTGTGGATCATGGTCTTTGCTTTAGCAAAACAAAAAAACAAATTCATTTCTGGTTAATGCTTGCGTGAGCAGTCGATTGCTTTCTACAGCGCTGACTAGTGGTTGAAATAGTCGATCACTTGACTAGTCTTTGCAAGCCCTAATATATATATATATATATATAAATAGCTACTTTCATGTTATGGGTAGGCTGGTACACTTTGTGTGATTTTGGTACAACCAGTGTTAAACATTTCATCAAACACCTTTTAGTAGTAATTAAAAACTATATATATGAACTTGATTGCACAGGCAAAGTCAGGGGGGCAGTGATAAATATTTACAAAAATGTGGTTGCACCACCTAACAGCTTTCATGTAGCTCAGTGGTTAGAGCAAGGCGCTATCAACGCCAAGGTGATGGTTTCGATCCCAGGGGATTAGACATACTTAGATACAATGTATAGTATAATGCAATGTAAGTGGCTTTGGATAAAAGAATCTGCCAAATGCATAAATGCATAAATGTAAAATGTAACAATTTGGAGAAGTCAAATAAATGTATTTATTGTGATGGCACAGCATGCTCACCAAATGGTACTCCAGAGTTACTTTCCAAATGCCGCACGAAGAGATCATCAATGGCTTCCGAGTGTGTCTGCTCGCCGCCGTGCAGAAGTACTACGAGGTAAAGGGCTTTTACATTTACAACCATATTAAGTAGCTTAAATGTAGGTTCACGTTTTCAAATATTGTTAACATTTTCAAATAGCTGTCATTATTGATCGAAAGTGAGTCGGACAAAGGTAATGTTTTTAAATCCTGTAGGATTAGAAAATGTTTAACTCAAGATTTACAGTGTTTGTATTTTAGACAAGAATTTGCTTTCACTGTGTACACTATAACGTTTTATAAGGTTAAGAATTGGATGTTTATGGGCCTTTATTAAATACAAAACATAAAGAGGAATCCCCGTGGTAAGACTACATTGCTTGTGAACTTCTAAGGAGGTGCTTTGCCCCCAGTTCTGTTCTGGGAGACCTGTAGCGTTTAGTTCCAACCCTAATCTAATGGAAAATTCAGCTCATGATGTGCTTAGGTGTGTTTGATTAGGGCTGGAGCGGTCTTGTAAACCTGTCATTAACCATAAACCTGCTTCATGTTAACAGGTGAACCACACCTTCCCTGAGAAGATTGTCATCTATCGGGACGGCGTGTCAGATGGACAGCTAATGACCGTGGAACAGTACGAGATTCCACAGATTCTGAAATGCTTCGAGACGATTCCAAACTACGAGCCAAAACTGGCTTTCATTGTGGTGCAGAAAAGAATCAGCACCACCATGTACTCCTACGGTTCAGACCACTTCGGCACACCCTCGCCAGGAACCATACTGGATCACACAGTCACAAACAGAGACTGGTTGGTTTACGACAGCTGATGCTGGCACAGACCAGGCAGTTTGTCAAATGGCTTTAACAGTTTACTACATCTAGAATGTGTAGTCTTAGTGCATTAACTTGAAATGTATTTATATATTAGTGTACATGCATATATAACTTTATTTCTACTCCCTTTAGGGTGGATTTCTACCTCATGGCTCATTCAATCCGACAGGGTTGTGGGCTACCCACGCATTACGTCACAGTGTACAATACAGCTAACCTAACACCTGATCACCTACAGAGGTATGAATTCAATTCGGTCTAATTTGTAATATTAATTTAAGCCATTTAATAAAAAATATTGGTTGGGAAATAAATTGGCCCTTTCGCCACAATTGCACATAACACAATTTTGCATCTGGCAGGTTGACCTTCAAGATGTGCCATCTGTACTGGAACTGGCCCGGAACAATACGTGTCCCCGCACCGTGCAAATACGCCCACAAACTGGCCTTCCTCTGTGGCCAGTACCTCCATTCAGAGCCTGCAATCCAGCTTTCTGAAAAACTATTCTTCCTGTAAGTGAGACAGCACAGAGTCTCAATGTGACCACAGAAGAGTGGTCTTTGTGTTCTTCCTTTTCTTTTATTGTTGTTTTAAAAACTGTGAAATAATGTTCTATTCAAGTTCCTTTCCCGTGAATTTTAGTTGTTCAGTTTTGCGGAGCATTACTGAATAAAGTTGTGCATTCCACACTTCAATTTTCCCTATGTGTCTGTCTCAGTGAATGAAGCGCAAACGTGTGACTTATGTAATAACTCACGAGCATGTTGCATGACAGGTAAAATAGACTATGTTATAATAAAATTGAAAAACAATTCTTATGTTTTAAAGGACTAATGCTGCATTCACGTGCTCTCAGAAATTCAAAAGTATTTAGTAACATTAAAACATGAATGTTAGTGATGATTTAAATGCACTAAAACATTACAAGTATTAAAATAGCATGGCTCCATAAATAATATCCCGGTTGAAGTGGGAGTTATCGAATTTCCGAGGGCACGTGAAGGCAGTATAACATAAAAATCCATGAACAGATACCTTAAAAGGAAATCCAACAGGTAAGGCAGTGATTTAAATACTCAAAAAAAATTAAGGGAACACTTGGGGCGGTTGTTTTAAACAACCTAATTTAACTAACGCCTGGTTTAAGTTGTTTTTTAAAAACATACTTTACAAAAAACAGTGCAAGTTGCAGTAATTCATGCAAAAGCAGGCCGAAGCAATTATTGAGTGCATAGAAATAACCATACTTTTCAGAAGCATTTCTGTTTAAAATATCCTTTTTTATTGATCTTATGTAATATTCTAATTTGATGAGTTTGGAGTTTTCATTATCTGTAAGCCATAATCAGCAAAATTTCAAGAAATAAAGGCTTGAAATATTTCACTCTATATGTAGTGAATTTATATAATATATGGGTTTCACTTTCTGAAATGAGTGACAAAGAATATTTACCTTTTTATATTCAAATTTTTTTTAATGTACCTGTAGTGTGATTTAGGTGTTCCCTTATTTTTTTTTGAGCAGTGTGTAATGAAAATAAAATACACGAAAATAGGTATAAAATATGCAGAATAAACTATAATCGGCAAAAAGAATTACAAATATAAACAGGGAAACTTAACCATGACTCTAAAAGGGGGGAAAGCATGTCTACACAACATAGTGTACTCGCTTGCTGCCTGCGGACGTATGAATGTCAAATATTTATTGTTTTAATTTTTTTGTCCAGATTTTTCGCGATTGTCAACTAAATGTTAAGGGTAGAAGTTAATGCCACAACTTGCCCAGTTCGCCGATACCACCATTGCGTCAATAAACCTGTTAGAAGTTACCGATGCAAGCATTAAAGAAATCCTGTTTTTCACAAGCGAGCAGAACTCGTTGTTGCAGTTTACTTTTGAGTTTTATAAATAACTCGATTAAAAACAACACAAAAGTTATGTCATCATCTTCACGCATGAATTCGTTGTGCAATAATTAATTAAGTTAACAAAATAAATCAAAAGAGTCTTGTCCTGCTCACGTACTACCAAAGCAAAAATATTAAATTATAACTAAAACTCTCTTGACGACGCTTCTGCATCTGTCAACGTGATACGAGTACAAGAATAAAAGAACTGACGAATCCCAACTCGAGGCTTAATTACTCTATAAATATTCTTCATATTGACGCTGAAAGCTTGAATATTAACAAGTATCGCTGACATTACAATGTGTAATCCAATCGAGGAAGGTCTTACTGCTCAATATTAATGAGTATACAGATATTCGTGGCGGCGCTTTTAAATGACGTCACCGCCCCCGTCTCGCGTGTCAGCAACACGCCGCTGTCTTGTGAATGGGTCACTGTTGATAAAAGGAAAGCCATCCGGCTTGGGGTTTAAACGGGTTATCCTCAAGTCGCTTCGAGTATTCTGGATGGTCAGTTAACGAACCGGACACGCTTCCACAGATCGACAAATCTCAATATAAGTGAGGTGTGTTGCTTTTTGCTGCGTTTCTTTAATTTAACCTTACCCTACTACCTGGCTACGCATTAACCACGTCAGTGAGGTTCACAGGTTTTCTCCGTGCCGGGATAATTGGTGTTTTATACAACAAATCACAGCCGTTATTATGGTTATTAGTGGCTGTGAGCGTCCTGTGATGATGCAACTGTATAGAGGTCTATTGATGGCCTGCTGTCAGCAGATGTGATGTGATGTGATGTGATGTGATGTTTATCTTTATACGCAGTCATTATGAATATATCTACCTGCATCTATACTCTTCACTCATTTTCAACGTCTTCAAACTTTACAATTTACATCATTTAAGATTTCTCACTTGCCTGCGTCCTGGGTTTGTGTTATAAGCCGCTTATGAATGAGTAATATTGACAGAGCAGAGTCGTACGTGGTCGTAAATTGATTTATTTGTGGGTGGGTGTTTGTTTGTTTGTTTTAAAGTTTGAGCTTTTCGAGAACGTAATAAAAAAGTCATTCGGTCATGGCTACGTAACGTTAGAGCGCACGCAGCAGTGCAGAGGAAAACTGGTCTGTTAAGATTTTGTTTTTTGTTCATCTGACAGCTTGTGCAGACGTGGAATGTAATGTTAAGCTATTTTAGGAATTACTGTATACAATGTTATATGAATAACAGTAGGTAATACAACTTTTATTTTACAGTGTAATAGTTTTATTTGTCAAAGTTGTTAAACTGAAAATATAGTACTGTGCTGTAATGGAGAAACCTAAAGCAAAATTGAAATTTCTTGACCTGAATATGATTTTCTTTTTCTAGATATGATCAGCTCTAAAATACTTGACTAAATATGACCCTTATTTGTGTAAATGTTAAAAAAGGTTTCTTTAGTAAATTATGTTGGAGATCCATAGAGCTCTCGTGAAGTCCTTCTGGTTTTGTTATTTGAACGTATTACGGAAGACTTCACAACTGCTTGTTATGCATTTTTCCAGCTTAGTGGGCAGGCAGGAGAGCTGAACTGGTGCTGATTGATGATGCCTAGTTCCTTGAGGGTAACTTATCTATAAGTGCCTTCACAAGCTAAAGGGAAGTGTTCTCTCTGGCATTATACGGTTTTCTTTAATGACAGGTTTGTTGATTTAATTACAGTCTCAGTTCACCCCCATTGTCTACTGTATAAAGGGGCTTTGATCACTGAGGTGCTCAGCATTTACTGTATGTGCCAGTGACACTAGCACATGAAGAATTGCTTTGTGAAGAAGGTGATCAACAGGTAAACTTGTTTTCTTTTAAAGCGTGGTGTGTTTAATAGTTGGTTACCGTGTGAATTAGTGACGTTTCCATGAAGGTTAATATTTGTTACAGGATATTTGCTCCTGTTGTTTAAAGACATCTTCAAATGATGCCAAGACCTCAGGTGTCAAAGTGTAGAAGGGGGTTCAAGGCCTGCCAACAACAGGATTCAATTTGCCTGATGTCAGCAAGTCGTAGTGCTCAAATTCCTTATAACCTTCAAACAGAATTGTTCAGAGTAGTGTGTGTGCTTCGTAGCAACAGTGATGCTTAAACATCCTAGTGTTGTGTCTAAATTTAGCCTGTTTGTTTGTTAATCTAGTCCAACACTTTTGCTTAAACCGCTTTGTTCTGTTTTGGGAGCAGTATTTTTATGCAGACCTTTCCGAAAGCCATACTACATTTCCTCATGTGATCTACGAAAGGCTTTCCTAGTACTTTTCCAACTGTTCCTTTAATAGCATATTGCCTATCCGCCAATTGTTTTCCCTGTTGTCTGTTACCCCTGTTATGTGCGTATTCGTAGAGCGTCAGCTTGACATCAGATGCAATCTAGAGGTTGATAAGGAGATGTCCTCTTGTGGTTATCACCTGAGTCAAGCCTTGACTCCTGCCTGCTCAGCAGACTGGAGATGTTTATTGGTGGAAAATTTCTCAACTATTTTCTGCAAGTGAGCAGATTTGTGTCTGTGATTCTCTTTATGAAGACATTAAGATGTAAAGCGGATTTGTAGGTGTTTTAAGAAGTGAACTGTCAGACCTTAGCGCTTCTTTTTCTAGTGAAATGAATTGAGCTTATTTGCTCACCCACCAGTATGATTGTATTTATTTATTTATTATGTACTGGTGGCTCATTTTTGTTTCTCTTTTCTATCTGATTGATCATGCTTTTAAAGGTAAAAAATGCACCATGTTATCGCAAAAACTGCATTCCTTTGTTCTAGGACTGTAAAACAATTAACCGCGATAAATAGCATACAGAATAAAAGTTTGTGTTTACACAATATATTTCTGTGTACTGTTTATATTAGTTTTGTTTTTATAAACACATACATAAATACATATTTAGGAAGTATTTATTTTAAAATTTAAATGGTAATATAAATGTTTATACATTTTATTATATTTTTCTTAAAAATATGCATGTATGTGTATGTTTTTATAAATACAAAATTAATATGCACATTACACAGACATATATGTAAACATATCTTTTATTCTGGATGCGATTAATTGTGATTAATCGTTTGACAGCCCTACTTTGTTCCTTTATTTCACGTTTTTGTAAAAAAAACTGTGAAATGTGTCAAATTTGACTTTGGTTGTTTGCCTTGAAAAAATTGATTGACGTTCTGATAGTCATGCATTAAAATAATTAGGCCTTATGATTGAGTTTCGGTTGTGGTACTATTTTAAGACGCTGTCTTTAGTTCATATTGTTGTAAAGCTAAGTTTTGTAGAACTGGTTTTACTTTGAAAAGTGTGATATCAGATCAATCCATATCTTTAGTGGATCAAAGATTTAGAGCTGATCTCTCTAACCTTTATTGAATATAGTGTCCCTTAAAACTCTGAATGGCAGGCATTATTTATAATGGCTTATCTTATGTCCTGAAATAACTGACCACAAGAATCTTCAGACAGGGTTGTTATGACCCTGTGTCATTATCTGAAGTATAATTCTGTTGCTGGGAGGCAGCAGTGACCTGGTTACAGGTTCCAGTGTAAATGTAAAAAAAGTTGTTTAGTTTCTGATATCATTCATATATGTGGGACAAACATTGTGGGATATAAGACTTTCTATTCCAGATTATAATCTGAATAACCTTTTTCATCACAAAGAAGCTTTAGTGATGTTCGGATGTTAAAGGTTTTTTATGAAGCCATTTAGACAAAAAGTTATTTTATGGCATCATGAAGCACCATTAAGATTGTAAACAGTATTCGCAGCTGCTATCTTTAGTCAATTCAATGTGCAACTTCATATCTTAAAGAGGACAAGTTGTGAATGTTGTATCAGTGTTTTTCTTTTTAAACAAAATAATTACGTCTTTTTTCATTAAATCTCATGTCCACCCAGATGTGGAGAAACGTGAATTTCAAGATAGTTACCTTATGGTGCATGTGCTGTACTGTTCAAGCATTGCCTTGCTTTTTGAGGTGCTCATATATTATCAATAAGTCAGGGAGGATCACATTACCTTTGTGTCTCCATCCATCCATCCATACACACACACACACACACACACACACACACACACACACACACACACATATATACATACACAAAGCCAACCTACCTTCAACCAGCAGTAACCTCCCCTACACACGCAACAAAGATTTTGTCGCTGTCTTTCCAAAACCTTGGTTGCCCGAATTTTTGTCTACAATCAGAATAGTTTTTAGTCAACTGGTTTTACAAGCACATGTCTTACTAATCTTTGACAACATTTTTGCATTTATCAATTTTGGTGTCTAAACGACATGAACCTGGCTGATGAACTGGTCAGTTAGGGTTAAGCGAGGTCAGTCTAGCGTTGTTTTTGTTTTTTTTTGTATCTGGACTTAAAGGGTTTTGGTAAATGATGAATGGTACTTCATTATATTCAGCCTTTTAGAATGTGATGAAACCCAGATACAGATGATTCGCAGAAAAGTCATGACTATAAATTAGCTCCAAATAATTTAATATAAACATTGGGTCTTAGCAATTGATCACATCTAGCAACTTTTAAGCTTGAAGACACTTCTAGAAAAGTCAAAGTGTCCGTTTTTTCAAGAATACTAAATAAATGATTGGTTCCGCTCTGACAAGTCAAGGTATATTTTAGCTTGTCAAATATTGTTATCTTTGTTCGTTCATTTTCTTATCCTGTGACGTATTTCTTTAACCCTATTTGATGTTTTTTTTTTTAAGTTGTGTGACAAATTTTGGGGGATTTTAAAAAGAAAACGAAAAGATTTTATCTACAAAGTCAAATGGAATGCAAAAATGTCTGGAAACTGCTGGGAATAAAAACCTTATGATCCTTTTCACTGTTCTGAAAATTACTTTTTTCCTATAATAAATCTACCACAAAGTATTGGTAACACTTAATCTTACTAATACAAAGTTTACGCTACAGTGACATCTGGTGTCTTAGCTAAGGGGGTCGTTGGGGCCCAATTATCTCATTGGGGAATCATTCAATCTTGTGTGACAGGTAGAGGTAATTTGTTTTCAACTGGGTTTTTTCCCTGTTGTTTGAAAACATTACACCATTCATTCACCAATCATGAATGAACAAAAATATTCACATGCATAATTGTTTCCACATGTTCTTGAATGGTTAGTCTGCGGCGAAGAAAACCTGTTCTGTCTGGCAGAAGCTAATCTCAATAACTCCATTATTTGGAGAGACTTAACATGGTCTACCTGCTAGCTGCTAAGATGGAATTGAAATAGACTATATTATAAAGCAAAATCTGTGTATGCTCTCTGAATTTCTTTTATGTGTATTCATTAACCTCTTTCTCTGTCTGTAGCATTTGCGGATTCAGTCATGACCTCGGGACAAGCCAGTGGCTTTAAACAGCTGATCTTGACCATTGGCCTGACCTTGACCCTCGGTCTGCTCCAGTGGCCAATAGGGAATGTCAGTGGACAGAAAGGACCATCCGCCGTTCAAGTTCTTCAGGAACTGCTTACACAATATGGGGATAACACCACCATCTCAGTCCCACAGCTTCGGTCGCTCCTCATGCAGTTAAATGGTGGGCAGAGCGGAGACCCCAACGTACAACCGCAGCCCACCAAAACCAATGCATCGAAGGTGAGTCCATCTCAAGATGGTTACAACATAAAGCTTCATTAACAGGTTTTAAAGCTGTTATCTGTACAATTTTTCTTGAAAATAAATGAAAATCAGCTTTAACGCAAGTACATTAAGAAAAACTTTTAGCCACTCTTGCCATACTGCTGTTCTTGACCGTATGATAGTATAGTGATTTATAAATTGGGTATGAATTTGTGAGAAACATCAGCTTGAATATACAAAAGGAAATGTCAAATGTTTGCTTGAATGCAAATGATGAAAGGTCACTCATCTAATTATATTTCTAATGAAAAATAACTTGAGTAACTTCATCATGAAGATGGTTTCAAGCTCATTCTTTTGTTTGTCAATTATAAACTGATAGTAGTAACTGATTATAGGACCACTGATCTGTAGTTAAAGTAACTGTAGTTGTACAGTAATATCATTTTGATATGTTTAAGTTGTAAAAAGCTTTCAAAGAGCAAAACAGAGTGATTTGGATTACACATTTACAGCATTTTTTGTTCTGCATATTATATAAAACGTCAACAAGCCATAAATAAATAAGGCAGCATGGGTCATTTTTATCAAAAAGTATTTTATGAGCACATATTATTCCCATATAATACTTATAATAAAATATAATATAATACGTAAAATACTTTTCTTAATTCCGGGGTGTGTTTAAGTGTCATGAAGTGGCAAAATACTTTATTTAATTCACATAAATGTCTGTCTGTAAGTCCTACTCGAACTCTAGCGCAGCACAAGTTTGTTTGTATTTGGCATGCTATATTAAAAAGGTACGTTTAACGTACATATGATGCGCACTGTCAACTCATGATGGTGTGGGTTAGGTTTTATGTGCGCAACAAAATTGTTATCACATGCAAGCAAAAGATAATTCCTGCGTGTACATAGCACGCCAAATACAAACATGAACTTGTTCTAAAGATCTACACGCTTACACATTTACCTGTCACTCTCACAATTCACTTCGACTATATGTTACCACAAAACCAGTCGAAGCTGAATAAGGGCTCCATTGATATATGTATGGTTAGTTAGGATAGGACAATATTTGACCGAGATACACCTATTTGAAAATCTGTAATTTTAAGGGTAATTTGTAGCAGGCCGTTGCTAAGAATAAACCGGTTTGTTTTAATCCTCTATTGGTCAACAGCTGTAATTATGTTGTTGAGAGTAGATGAACCCGAAAGCAGATATTCTAAGCTTTACATAGATACCAAACTTGAGTGGGTAATTCCCAAAGAGCAGGCAGCAGCGAGCGAAGTTTGTAGGCGTGTTTCCGGCCCTTTTCGTTCACGATTTCGCTGCATCCACTTACAAAATAAAGCTTTGATATATTAACAGTAGGAATAATTAACAAAATATCTTCATGGAACATGATCTTTACTTAATATCCTAATAATCATTTTTGGCATAAAAGAAAAATGTATAATTTTAACCTATACAATGTATTGTTGGCTATTGCCACAAATATTCCTGTGCTACTATTTTTACGGTCCAAGGCCACACATGCGGCCACGGCCAGAGACGCAAAGGTCAGATGTTTGACTGATTAAATGAATACAGTTGCGGGGAAAAACATGCCCACCGGCCCATGAATCCTGCATTCCACCTGATGTCCACTTTTACATTACATTTACATTTAGTCATTTAGCAGATGCTTTTATCCAAAGCGACTTACAGAGAGTTCAGGGAGAAATAAGCGATATGTCATACAGGAGCAATAATACAATAGGTGCTAATACAGTTATATTGAAGGTTTTATTTATTTTCTCAAAATCAACTTGGTAATGTTACTTTTTACAAAAAGGATTAAAAAAAAAAAAAAGTAAAAAACACTCTTTATTTACTGTCAGGAATCTACTGCTTTGCCATTCTGAAATAAATTGCTTTTCTTCACACGCTTTGGTTTGCGAGGAACTTTTTAAATATTTTCAAAGATTTGCGACGTCTCCACTCCCTCGTGACTCGGTTGATCAGCCTGGGGCCGTTTATAAGACGTTAGAGAAGCTAATCCTGTACCACACCAAATGTCACCACTCGAGTAATTATCTGGGGTTTGGTCTGCTTGTTTTTACCATTAAATCATGGATGTGTGGGTTGGATTCAATTCATGTAAACAGTATTTATATTTGGATACACAACAGGATGGTTAATATGGTCAAACTTCAAGACTGTCTGCTCCATAATCTACTTGAATTCTACACAAACTCAGAGGTGCATTTTGGAGACGCCAAACTCCGAAGTAACAACTTGATTTTCTTGATTTGTATTACTGTGTGTATTAACCTCCTGTTTCTGTCCACACCCAGACATCGTTTTTGTTGGTGTTGCCTTTAGCAAAACGATATCATCTGTTGTGGCTTCTCGAAAGCAGGACATTACTCTGGAGTAACAAATTGTTCTGTAACATATTGTCAACAATGATAAAATACCTTATTGAGCTGCAATTGTTTATTCAACTCGATTGTTTACTTTTATTTTATTCTGCAAACATTAATACCACATTGAAATCGGGCCGTCTCGGATCTCAAGGTCAAATCCTTGAGCCGTGTCCTGTGGTGTGGGAGCTCCACAGCCCCAGTACAAACTGTGATTTCTGTAAGATAAGTGATCTGTAATTGAAACCTCTGTCCTGTGCTTTCAGTGCTTGGCAGCGGATGCTCTGGCCATGTATGGGATGACCGAACAGTCCCGTGTAGATGGACAGGGCCTACAGGAGATCTGCCCCACCATGTTACAGCAGCTAGGTACTGAAGCGTGTAAAACACAACAGGACCAAGAACCCGAAACCAGCCCCAGACCCACAGATGCTGAGGGTAAGGCCGATGTAAACCATTAAATGTATATATATATATATATATATATATGTGTAAATGAACATGTTATTAGGTATGTAAAATATTATATAGTGTGTTTGTTTTTCCTAATATATATATATATTTGGCAGTGCATACTACTATGATAAATTATTATTATAAAAATGTAACAACATTTTTGTTTTGAGTGCAGTTTTCTTGAGATTCAGTTTGTTTAGACTTTCATCCTTTGATGTAACATGTCTCTTAATATTTTCTTTAAACTGCAACGTTTTGCACGTCCGCAAGAAATGTACGGCAGATGTTATCACACATTTACCAGCGACTGGGTTATAGTGTATCTGCTCTGTAGTACAGAAAGTATTTGATTTGACCACCCTGTAAAAATACAGTAGATAAGCAATCTGAGATTAAACTGTAAACCAGGTGATGAAAGTCTCCTGTGTTGAGTCTTGAATTTACAGCGGGGAAAATAAGTATTTGACACATCAGCATTTTTATCAGTAAGGGGATTTCTAAGTGGGCTATTGACACAATTTCCACCAGATGTAGTCATCATGCCAAATATTGAATTCATACAAAGAAATCAAAACATTTAAGTATACAAGTTCAGTCATAATAAATAAAGTGAAATGACACAGGGAATAAGTATTGAACACATGAAGGTAACAAAATGACATAGAAAGCCAGGAGATCACCTGAAATCTGTCAGTATTGAGAGAGAAACCCTGCCCCCTATCAGTACTAATTGATATCAGCTGCTTTAGTCCTAATTGATGGTCTATAAAGGCTTTTTATTACCTAGGATGCACACAGGAAAGACTTCATGATGGATAAAAGCAAAGAACTCTCTGTAGATCTTTGTAATCATATCGTTGAAAAGCATTTTGATGGGAATGGTTATAGGCGCATTTCCAGAATGCTGAATGTTCCTGTGAGCACTGTGGGGGCCATTATCCGGAAATGGAAAGAGCATCGGTTCACCATAAACAGGCAATGATCACCGGCCATGTTGTTTCAAAGAAAACTATAAGCAATGCACTGAACCGCCATGGCTTCCATGCACGCTCACCACGCAAGACTCAATTGCTGAACAAAAAGCATGTTGAGGCTCGGTTAAAGTTTGCGAAAGAGCATTTGGAGAAGCCTGTGGATTATTGGGAGACTATAGTATGGTCACATGAAAGCAAAATTTAACTTTTTGGACGTCTTTCTTAACACCATGTTTGGAGAAGAAATTGCACTGCCCACCACCCCAAGAACACCATACCAACAGTTAAGTTTGGGGGTGGAAGCATCATGGTTTGGGGCTGCTTTTCAGCAAGGGTTACTGGCAGACTTCATATTATTGAAGGCAGGATTAATGGAGAAATGTACTGCCATCTACCAGAAAGCTGAAAATGAAAAGAGGTTGGACATTTCAGCAAGACAATGATCCCAAACACAAGGCCAAGGACACAATGAAGTGGTTTCAAAGAAAGAAAATCAAGCTGCTTGAATGGCCCAGTCAATCACCTGACCTAAATCCCATTGAAAATCTATGGAGAGAACTGAAGATCTAAGTTCATAAAAGAGGCCCAAGGAACCTTCAAGATTTAAAGACCATTTGTGTGGAAGAATGGGCCAGAATCACTCCTGAGCAATGCAAACGACTGGACAAAGGCTTTTCTACAAAGTATTAAATAAAGTGCGTTGAATACTTATTCCCTGTGTCATTTCACTTTATTTATTATGACTGAACTTGTATACTTAAATGTTCTGATTTCTGTGAAATTTTGTGTCAATAGCCCACTTAGAATTCCCCGTTACTGATAAAAATGCAGATGTGTCAAATACTTCGTTTTTTAAATACTTAAGTTAACGTGTGGTCAAAAGAACAGCAAAAGTCTGCAAAGTTAGAAAAATGTGGTCATGCAACACGTGTCTTGGTGTCTCACTGCTCATGTGATTATGAAAAGCATTTGAACACTAGTCACACTTAAAAACCAATTGTTCCGCATTTGAAAAGAATGAAAGAATATTTATTTTTTGAGAAAATATAGTTTGTTTATTTTTGTTAAGTGTCCATTTACGTTACGGCCCACTGTGCACATTCACATAAAGCATAACATAGACTTGCAGTTGTTTATTTATGTTTTGTATTTTAAATGGCATATGGAGTCAATCACAGCGCTCTTGACGACAGGAGAATTTAAAGGAGTCTGTTTGTTTAGAGAGTCTTTCAAAAGCTCAACCAAAATATTCCCTGTGTAGGCAAGAGGTATAAAAAGGCAAAACAGAGGGTTCATAGAATATCATGGGCGTTTGTGAAATACTCAAAGACATTTTGGGAGTCAACCAGACATAAAACGGGAAACAACTACACAATCCTATAATGTGAGATTTATATAAAGCCGGGGGAAAAAAACAAGAGACAATTCCAAATTTTCTTTTCAAGTCAGCATGTCTAGATTTATCGTGGCCAGTGTTTGTTGTATTCCAATAAAAGCAAACCTCAGGAGTCACAAAGTCATCCAACAGCAATGTAAAAGAAATGGAAAGCTGTGGTACAAAACCGAGGATATCAAATAAAAATTCATTTTCGACTTTTCCTAAATACATGCACAAATTTTGGTCTGTTTCTCGAGTTTTCTCGAACAATATTTTTATTTCAGATTTGGGAGAAATATGTAAGATGTTCACCGAATTAAAAAAAAAACATTTTAACTAAAGGCATTTCTATACCTATAACTGTAAATTCAGGAAAACTGAAAATAATTTTGAATTGGTCTCTTTATTTTTCCACGTCTATGTATTCTGATCCTGGTCCAATTTTCATTCCTTACATGAAGTTTCATGTACTTTAAGGATTAGGTCTACCCTATTAAGATACCAAGGTACGTGCATAGTAATACTATAGTAAAATGAAAGTATTTTTGAGCAGACACTGAGGAGATGGACAACAAAGAGAATTAAATGAGTCCAAGCCGTGTTGCATGTTGTATGTAAACTGTGCCATGTGCCGATTTATGTGTGAATGGATTTTTGAATGGCATATGCAAATTGCGTCGCAAGGTTTGTGTTGTAAGAAAGAAAGTAGATTTGACTAAAAGCAGAAGGTTGTTTGTCGTTTTGAATGATTTATCAGAAGAATAGCCCACAGTTGCAGTATAAACAAATGTAAACTGGTTTTAGAGAAAGCCCTTTTGATGGTGTCACATGATATCCGATATGTATTGAACACCCACCTGCCACGTTTCCCTCCCAGATAATTACATTCTCTCCTACAGTCTGCATGTGCAGTCATTCCCGGATCATGTTTTTGACACAATTCTTGCATTTCTAGGTTTTCAAGTTGGACGGCAAACTGAGCAGCTCTGTAATATATGTTCTAATCCCCATATAGACAAATGGTATAATGTCATGTCTTTAAAATGTGTATGTGTGTGTCCTGCAGTGTGGGGTTATTCTATTCTGAGCGTGACTGTGGTTAGCGTTTTCGCTTTGACCAGCGTTTTTGTGGTTCCCCTGATGAGGACACGGTTCATGCGCAGAACACTTGTCTTTTTCATCGCTCTGTCCATCGGAACGTTGTTCTCCACCGCCATCCTGCAGCTCCTGCCTGAGGTTCAGTATCCATCCACCCATCTCCACCCAAACATACCGAATCAACCTCAGATCAGGAGTAATCTCAAAGGGGGGCCTGGAATCGCTGTCTCTTTTCAGCATTTTCCTCTTCTACATAATGTTTTCATACTTTTAACAAGCCAGAACTTCACAGCAAAGCCTCTTCTCAATGTGGTCATCTTTTTTTCTATTCCAGTTGATTTTATCTTCTGTCCTGCACAGTAGGTGCAGTTTGGAACTACACAAGCTAAAACATTTACTGTAGTTTTTGCCTGTTTGTGTAACTAAACTAAACATTACTGCTTGGTTGTTTGTGCCCTCCAGTGTTGCCGGATATGTCTTGTTTATTTCGTAGATTAATGGTTCACTGAAATATAAAATTGAAAAACCACATACGTCCGTTATTTAAGTAACTAAATGACTTCAGTGGGTTAATACATGTCCTAGAATTTTGAGCTTAATGATCAATATGTCACTGTTAGTTCAAACATGGTTGCATGTCAATTCTCATTTGTTTTGACAAAATGCGCATATGACAACTAGTCACAAGAATTGAGCGCTTTACTGAAGAAAGGCATATATATCTGCAATAGCAGGAACTATAGTATAGAATTTTTTACACGTCCTGATGCGTGAAGCCCTTCACCGGTCACGCGCGTAATAAAGAGCGATGATTCGCGTTTACTTTGAACATCACATAAGGCTTTTTATGCAAACCAATAATTTCACTAGTTCATTAAAACAGGTGTTTAAAAAGCAACATGGCAAAAATGTAGAAGTTGGAAAATTGGGTTTAAGTTAATACCAGTGACTTTCATGGACTCATTAGTAGTGAAATGGTGAAAACAAAGCGGCCAATCATAAAACACCAATACAGATTTAAAGTAAGCAGAATGTCATTGTCTTTTGGAAACCAACTTCATTCTTTATAGTTTATCATTTTTGTGAGCAGGAACCTATCAGTAAGGTCACCTAGAAATGTCTTTGTTTGTACACTACCTTCTTTTATCGTCTTACCCGCTTTGAAATTTCTGTCTTATTTGTCGAGTTAATGAAGTGTTGGGTCGTTGAGCTGTCAAAGGCATCGGTCAAACTGAGGGACAGGGACACCCTTGTGTACTGGGTGTTTGCGGTTCATTGGTCGCTCAACATAAATAGGGTGGTTGATTGTCACCTTTAGGAAGATTTTAGGTTGGATGGACGGAGAGATGATGATTGTATGTGATCGAGTCTCTTAAGCTGTCCTTTGTTCTAGCAGGAAGCTGCCTGCCCCCACTTCCTCTGTGAATAAAACACAATAATTATACACTTTGGAGTTTTTGTGATGATATAATGAAAAGTGGTTCTGTGTCTGAAATGGTTATAATTATTACTGTTAATTAATATTTTTAATTAGCTTCAAATGCAAATGGAATTAATCAATGAATGAAATCCAGTGAAAATATTTTTTCGAATTAAAGCTGAAATCTGTAACTTTTTTGTTCCAAATAAAGACACTCTTTACCTTACCCTGATTCATAAAAGTAATGAAATGGTACAAATTCAGCTATTGGGTACAGAGTTGTCGGGAAACAATTTTATGTTTTTTAACAGAGGATACCATAAAAAAGCAAAAGTTACAGATTTCAGCTTTAAAGAATATTATTTGAGTTGCATGAATTGATGTCAAACCATAATGGTCCACATTACTTGTTTTCTTAGAAGGATGAATACCACTATTGAAATAAAATGATAAATATCATCGTTTCATCGTTTAATTATACTTAATAATTCAAATATTCTTTCTTCTTTTTCTCCTTTCTTTTCCACCTCCTCTCTCTGTTTTGGTCATTTGGGCAGTCTGGGGTTATGGTTTCCTCTCTGTGACAGTGATATCTCTGTGCTCATTGGTCGGGGCAAGTGTGGTTCCCTTCATGCGGAAAACCTTTTACAAGCGGTTGTTGCTGTACTTCATAGCCCTGGCCATTGGTACTCTGTACTCCAACGCCCTCTTTCAACTAATCCCAGAGGTAGAGTGGACACGTGGGGGAATGGGTTCAAAGACGTGTGCCACGCAGCCAGACATGTCAGATTCAACTTTCTCTAAAAAAACTACATTAGACAGCTTCTGATGTGGATATGTTGAGGCTGACAGTCGAAGGAATGTTTTGCCCAAAAAATAAAAATTTCTGTTGTCAAATACTTACTCTCTTTGTATGTGGAGTAAATAGACCAAACATACTTTCTTTCTGTGCGATCTTAAGTAAATTAGAGTAACATTGCTACATATATGATAACAGAATTTTCTTTTTTGGGTTAGAATATTTCTTTAATCACAAATGTAAATCTTACTGACCTTAGTGGTTCTCCCCAGCAGGAATCGATTAAATGCAAGTTAGGACGAATCCACAAATCGAAATGTTGTTTCAGTTATTATTTTATGATCATAGTTAATCATTTTCCTTTATGTTTTACGGCTATTTGTACATGTATGGCACTATGGAAGTTCATTCCTATAAGTATATTATTCAGTTTATGTAATTCTTCAAAGGGAAGGCAAAAAACTAATTTGGATGATGCGAGAAGTTCCTGAGGGGGAAGCACTAAGGCAAAATCCAACATCATTCCCAAACTCGCTTTTCTAGATTGTTTTTATAACAATGTGACAAACCTACAAAGAAAGCGTTTACAGCATTTGTCTTTTTTCATTCTTCAATTTAAGATTTTAACCACGTTTTCAGAAAAACACTGAGTCTAGGAGAGCGACTGAGGGGTGGTTTGAAATGTATTCACACTAAACATATACTTTATATGATGTACTACAGATTCATTATTTAGCACACTACATACGATCTAGACAACATTACATACATTACATTTATTTATGATCGCTTAAATATATTTACTTTAATTGCTACTTAGCTTTAATGACATTGTTAAAGAATTTTTTTCTGTATACAGGCTTTTGGATTTGACCCCATGGAGGATTATTACGTGTCCAAGTCTGCTGTCGTGTTTGGAGGATTCTACCTGTTCTTCTTTATGGAGAAAGTGCTGAAGATGATCTTAAAACCAAAGGACAGGGTGAGCTTGACACTAATGGCCGGTACCGTTGGTGAACCACGGAAGCTCTTTGCAGTTTGACATTGTCACGATGACATGGGTTCCCGATCACGTGATGTCATATCATCCGAGCAGCGTTTCTTTCAAAGCACAATTCAACTGAAGATTTTTGAAAATGTTTGGATTGCAATGTGTGTACAGTATGTACACGTCTTGTATTACAGGATAGACAGTTCCTGAGGGGGTGCAACACTTTTGAACAGTGATGTGCTTTCAAATATGACATTCTCCATTTGGGTGTTGAACAAAACAATAATGGAAAAGTAAATAAAGCTTATGACCTAGGAGAACCTGATTGGGGTCAAAATAACCTGTTGGTTTGGTCAAAATGACTTGTATTATTCAGCAAATAGCAGTGAACTTGCATTCGATTAATCATTAAATTGTTTGCTTTGGAGAGTTGGAGTTGTTGTAATACAGCACCCTCTTGTGTGAGATTTAAGTCAAGAACTTATTCTCTCTCTCTCTCTCTCTCTTTCTAATTGTCTCTTCCACCTGTAGGGAGCACACGGCCACAGTCACTTCCCTGTGGAGCACTATGCCAGCACTAATGGGGACCTGGAGGATGGTGTTATGGATAAATTGCAAAATGGAGAGGTGGGAGTAGCATCTTTAACAAGGGCGGAAGTCGATGTCAGAGGGCTCGGAGAGGACGACAAAATGCTAAGCTCAGGGCCAACAGTGCAGGTGACTAAAAAACAAAAGATGCTGAATTCTTTACTTTCACCATGTCCCCTTATTATTATTTTTTTAGCAAAAATGAATTGCGTTTACGATTGAAAGAAAATTCCTCTTTTATTAGCTGTATTGTGCTTTATTGTCAAGTTTTGTTTAGTGGACTGTATCACGAATCGAGGTGAACAAACACAGAGTTGCAGAGTATGTTTTGAGTTGACAAAACCAGACAAACCCAACCTGGTTCATGTCAGGTTCAGCTGTAGCACAACGCTTTGTATAAACTTTCTGTCAACTCCGGTTTGATCCAGACTTTGTGAGGCGCATGCACCTGAAAGTGTGACACGTGCGGCAAACAGCCAATCACACAGAACAGGTGATAAAGGTTTACAAAAAGGTCTAAAAGTAATATGTATGCTTCATTACTTTAAAAAGCTTTATATATTAAAGTTTGGTTTTATACAAATATAGTAATATTCATTTAAATGCAGTGTCTCATATTAATTAATAAATATTAATTATCAACTTGTATAATAATTATATCATTGCGTTTTGAATTATAACTTATAAATGTAAATATAAAATACAAATAAACACAAAAGATTTTCTCTCTAACATCTTATCACTTTAAACTTTTTTTTGGAACAAGGGATATGTGGGGAGTGGCTTCACAGCAAGGGTTTGTACGGGTGATGGAAATCCTGTAAATTAAAAGCATGTAAAATGTAGGACTATTTAAGACAGTCAACAATAAATTGGGATGTCATTTTAGGATATTTTTAGCACAATATCATCTCTTTTATGATTAAGTATGTATACTGGAAACGCATGAAATCACACAATAAAAATACTGGAAAAGTGCTGGAATTTGACTTTATAAAAGATGTAAGAACCCTGCACAGCGTAAATTACAAGTCACTTTTCCAATCAGCACTTCAGAGCTGATTGGTCCAGTTTTGGTTTGCGATCTCCAACCCAGAATAAAACCTGTTCCTTAGCCGATTATTTTGTTATTGTTGAAGGCCAAAATTGACGATTACGATTCATTTTCGATTAAATGCACAGCCCTAGTGTTGTCCTGAAATTAATTTTTCATTTACACTTCTGACTTCTTCCTGTGTTGGCATCCGTGTTGCAGGACTCTCAAAGTTCAGGCGGTGCTAGAATGGGCGGATGCTATTGGCTGAAGGGTAGGGCGTACTCTGACATCGGGACTTTGGCGTGGATGATTACTCTGAGCGACGGTCTCCATAATTTTATAGACGGTCTGGCTATCGGGGCCTCCTTCTCGGCCTCTGTGTTTCAAGGGATCAGTACTTCAGTGGCCATCCTGTGTGAGGAGTTTCCACATGAATTGGGTGAGAATTACATTAATCCCTTATAGAGACTTTAACACCTGCTCACATTCTCAAATATTATCAGTGAACGGGAGATGCTTAATGTAAATGTGTAAAATTATAATTATTGTTGATTTGTCTTACAGTAAATAAATAGGCTAGTTTGTCTTAATTTTGGAACAGCGGTTTTAAAAATACCATTGTATAAAGATTCCATCCTGTCAAGATGTAATTTATATCAAAATCAAAAATGGTCACAATGCAATGTTCAATCTTGTCATTTGTGTCCAGGTGATTTTGTGATCCTGCTAAACGCTGGCATGAGCATTCAGCAGGCACTGTTCTTTAACTTCCTGTCAGCCTGCTGCTGTTATCTGGGCATGGGTTTCGGCATCCTGGCTGGAAATCGCTTCTCTCCTAGCTGGATTTTTGCTTTAGCCGGGGGCATGTTCCTCTACATAGCACTGGCTGATATGGTAAGAGATTTAGTTCTAGCCCGTGGCAGGCTTTAAAGCTGGTGTTCGAAAGCCAAACCTTTAGAAAGTTCTTGTTGTCTTGATCTGTGAGGCTGTTTTTACGAGAGTTGATAAATACTAAAACTAAGAAATGTTTCTTTTTTTAGTCGTCAAGCTGTTGCAGGTTACAACAATTTTTTTAATGGAAATAGACCACCAGATGGCGATATACAGTTGAAGTCAAAAGTTTACATCCCCTTTGCAGAATCTGGAAAATGATGACATTTTGGGAAAAATTAAGAGGGATTTCGAATATTAAGCTTTATTTTTCATTTATTCCTGCCCTTAACTAGTTATTTTATGAAAGAAATGTTAACATATTGTTCACACCATAGAATAATAACAGAATTTCTAAAAAGATCCCAGGTCAGTTCACATCCCCCTGATTATTAATAATGTATAATGTTACCTGCACAATCAATAACAGTTTTTATGTTTAGTCATAGTTGTTTAAGGGTTTCTTGTTTGTCCCGAGTCATTAAATTGTCTACTGATCTTCAGAAAAAGAATCGGGGTCCTCCAGAATCTTTGCTTTTTCAGCATTTCTATATATTGACTCATGTCCAGCAGTAACTGTATGATGATATATATATATATATATATATATATATATATAGACTCATGAAGTCAACACTTCATTTAATGAATTTATATAGTTATATATAAACCAAAAAATAACAATTTACACAAAAAAAGGTTTTCAGAGTTTCACACCAACCTAACTTTAAATTAAGTGTTGACTTCATGAGTATCACTGAATGTTTCTGTCTATTCCAACAGTTGTGTATGAGTCTCTTGATTGTCCTCAATGTGAAAAGAGGAATCTCAACATCATACAGTTACTGCTGGATATGAGTCAAATCTCCAAAATGTGAAAAAGCAAAGATTGACCTGGATTATTTTTCTGAAGATCATTAGACAGTTTACTGACTCAGGACAAACAAGAAACCCTTAAGCAACTATGACAAAACATAAAAACTGTCATTGATTGTTCAGGTAACATCATACAGTATAAATAATCAGGGATGTAAACTTTTGACCTGGGATCTTTTTGGAAAATTCTGTTAATATTCTTGGTGTGAATTTGTTCAGGGCAGGACTAAATTATAAAGGAACCTTAATTTTTTTAATCCCTCTTAATTTTTCCCAAATATCAGCAGTTTTCAGATTTTGCAAGGGTGATGTAAACCTTTGATTTCAACTGTTACTTGCCTCTAGCTAATATTACACCAAATGAAAATAAGAAAAAGTAGAAAGAGCAATAGAACTCTTAGAGGCCCTTGAAGGTAAATTTTGCAAATATTAAAGTAATCCCTCTGTCTTTTATAGTGTACTTTAATTTGTAGGTTTATCCGGTAATGCCAGTCGTACACTGAAAAGTTTTGCAGAAATTTACTACACACAGAAAATACAATGTACAATACAATGTTTTTTTATTTATCAAATGAATAGTGACTGACATATGAAAATATGATTATTTTAACTTTACTTTAGCAATTTTAGGAGAACAAGTAGAGATGATCAAGGAAAATGATTAATTAAAAGTCCAGTAATTAAACCGCAAATTTTTTGCTGGAAATCACTGAAACTTTTTTAATACTAAAATGCTTTTAATATAATTTAGTTGGAAAATCTTTAAAACCCCCATGAAATCAAAGCGAATGTTTCTTGGTTAGCCTGAAGCATATGTAAAAAATAATGCAAAATTCATATTTTGAAGTTTTTCTGCCAATACCATTCAAAGCTATGAGGCAAACCAATTGGCTGTTTTTAAAAGAGCTTGGAGCCATTAAATGTGTTCTTCACATTTCAGTCAAAATAACATCAACACATTGCACAAAGCTGTGCATTTCAAAGCAAATCAGTGAGCCTTTTAACTACAACAACCCTGATAAATACATACACAAAGTACTCTGCCGCTATTGGGAATTATATGAGATGATCATCGCACTTCAATCTAAATGAACAAAGACGTGAAAACACAAAGTCATTGCCATTAAACTCATCTTTATAGCTATGCTGTTGATTCAACCTCTCTGTTTTCCTCTGCCATCTGCAGTTTCCAGAGATGAACGAGGTCAGTCGTGAGGAAGAGGAGTCAGGAGGAAGCGGATCTATGGTTACTTTTGCCATCCAGAACGCTGGGCTGCTGACTGGTTTTGCCATTATGCTTTTACTCACTATGTACTCTGGACAGATACAGCTTGTATAGCAAAAGATCTAGAAACACTTTGAACCAAAAGGACTAACTCAGTATCTGGGACTTAAACCTGATATCTACCGGGCTAAACATTAAACCTCCAGCAGTGCTGGCATGTTTTAAAAGCCAGCTGGACTAGGTTAGGACAGACATTGAAAGGTGTGTTTTGGGCTCCGATTAAACGGCGGTCTGTCTGAAGAGGCTAGAAGTTTGACTGAGGTTTAGATTCATCCAGAACCAAGGACTTGTGGATGGAACATCTGCCTTTCTACTGTAGTTTAGGACTCCTCTTGTCCTTTTCCCTCAAAATAATTTTAAGACGCAATGCTGTTCCTCTTTTTTTTCCAACTACCCTATTGTAATAATCTGGTTGTTTGTAAACATTTATACTGTTCTTATTGTTTTTGAGGTTTTTGACAATAAGCCTGATGAGATGGGATGTTTCCAAAAACTTTACTTTGACTTTACAAACATCCTGAAACTGATCAAATTCCAGTGCTTCATACCGAGTGCTTTTGTTAGTCTGTAGAGAAATTCAAAAATTAAATAGCTGTAAGCACTTAGATTGAAACTATTTATGTTGGTTTAGTAAGTTATAGTGTGTGGTCACATACTGTAAGAAGTTTTTTGTTACGAACAGGTGTACTTTGCATTATTTCTAAAAGATCTCACAATACCATTCCATATTACCCACCAAAAAAGACAGGTGGAGATTGAAACAAACAAGTCCCTGATTCTTTCACTGTTAGTGGTTGTTTTTTAATCCCCTTTGTCACAGAAGCAGAGACCAAGTTTCTTCTATAAAAATGCCTGCCAACTGTTCCTTTTTTACATGACTAGGCAGTGAATTTTTTTTTCATTTCAGATTATACAGTATTTTAAAACCAAATTAGTTCTGATTATCTCTTGATTTATTTGTTTTATGTATTTATGTATAGACAGACATAAGTGCATGGATAGGTAAAGTGTTGTGGATGGTTAAATACCTTTTACATTTATGCATTTGGCAGAATCTAATGAATTGAAGTGAATGCCAGCTATTTTTATTATTTTTTAAATATATATTTTTGTCAGTGTGTGTGTTCCCTTGGAATCAAACCCGTGATATTTGTGTTGCAAACGCAATGCTCAACCAGTTAAGTTACAAGAGCACAAATAGACATATTGCCCTCAACAGAGCTATTGTTACATCCAATTACATACTGTCATCGCTTCATTTTTGCGGTGTATTTAGTTATCAATCAGACCAGGAAAGTGTAATGTTAATCACAGACATTATGTTGCTCAAACCAAAAACTACCATCCTGAAAGCCCATAGGAAATTTCTGTTGGAACAGATTTTTGTCTTGGCAAAGGAAATTCTCCTCCAGGTTTTAAAACTAAACTACATCATTCTTCTATAATAGTGTTATAATAGTCAATTTTAGATTGTTGTCATTGTAAGAAATTGTAAGCAAATGCAGGCACAATTTGAGTTTTGTAGTCAATAATGAATATTCATAAAAATTGTCTACAATATATTTTCTATGCAGAATACAGTATGAATGGTTAGTACAAACTGTGACATTATTGAAGAAGTGATCTTCGGTCTTTAGTGTTGGCAGCCTTTTCTTCAGCTATCAGATTTAGTCTTTTCCATCTTTAAAAGCCTGTATCATCTGTCTCTTTCATTATATCTCCATCACATTTTGTATGTTTAAGTAATGTTAGCTGCTATTGCATTGGTGGTTTTAAGGGGCTTTCATTAAACTGGAATTCCCAGTGTGCTGTTGAAAAAAATGGCTACAATGGTAATCTTGTTCACTATGAAGTTGATACATAGCTCTTTATAGACTGAAATCTTTGTACTTAAACATATGGTCAGCAAATCCGAGTAACATTCTTCAGCAATTTTTTTTTGCATTTACAGTAGACTTTCAGCTGTAATTTTCTGAAATATCCCTTTGTGTATTTAGGAGTTACATTTGGCATTGTAGGCCGCGCAGGTTACAACATTGTTTCAGCTTGATTCTAATTTCTATGCATTGAGAAATTTCCTCTGAAGTGAGTTTATGCTTTAAAGAAGGGTTACTCCCAACACCTTCATCTAAGGATCAAACGTTTTAGTTTTTTGTACCTCATTTTAATTTAGTTATATTTTAAAACAAACTTTGTGTAGAACGTGTCATTGTTAATATGTCTTTAATTTATGTATACTCTTATTAATATTTAAATGATAAGAAGAGGTTGCTGTAAAAGAAAATGGGATCTGTTTAGTGTGAAATGTAATTGCTAGTATATCTGAAAATGATGAAGGCATTATTTTTAAATACTGTAAACATTTAAAGTGTTGTGTAAATTGTGTTGCACTTCATTTGTACAACATGTGAAATCTGATTGCTGGTGACATGTTTTACATTTTTCTTTTCATTGGGAAATATCAAGCCATGGGTTTTCAGTTCATTGTGCAATGAAAAAAAATACCATCTGATAAAAACTTTTTTCTATTAATTTGTAGTTGTTTGTATTGTTGATTTTTGTTGTGAGTTTTTGACTACATAAAATGTGAAGTTAAAATATTCGTATGGATTGGCAGTGGAATTGCGTTTGTTGCAAAACATTGTTATTAAACTGACTTTTTTTACACATCATTAATTAAGTAGGTTAACATATAAAAGTAATAGTTGCGAAAATATGGTAATGTAACAATAAGTGAAAATCATCATTTATCAACATTTCTGAAGTATGAGTTTTTGGCTAACTTGCGTTGTAAAATTGGTCTTACTCTTTTTCTCCTAACGATTGAGGACTGGATTAAAACATTTTGGAGAAACGTTTTGAGCTATTAATAGAATCATTCATAAACATATTTACATATCTTAAAGATTTTTATCTCCCACCTGTTCTATTAATATTTAAAGCTTTTGTGTAAAATTGGGTTTATTTAGGACTTTTATTTTGAAGGCGCATTCTCATTCCCAATATGGTCATATCTCGCAATCCCAAATGACCTATACGGTCCTAAAGTTTAAACTTTACAGCTTAATTACAAGTGCACATGTAATATTAATGTTTTGCACACCGAGCCTTTAGGGAAATGTATGATATGCATTTGGTGCGTCAAGAGTTTCATTCATATCATGTGACAGTTACACAGTTAAACAGTTACTCCAAGAGAGCCCGAGACCTTTGTCACAATGTCACAACTGAACCACACGTTTCTGAAAGCACACCAGTTGCTATTAAAAACATATCCGGTCAGAAGCAATGCTGTACAATTCTCAGAACAAAATTATCTTTTTTATTTTCATAGTGCTGCTTCAGTTGTTGCCCAGAACTGCTGGTAAGTACTTTAAGCAGAAATGCATTTTTCAAATATAACATTTATGTATATATATTTGTACATATATATATATATATTTTATTGAAGACACATGCTATTCTCTTTAAGAATTTAATATGTGCTTTTTCATTCAGCGCAGTGTTCGCAGCGTTGCGGTCAGAAGTTGAATATATGCTCCTGTCACACAACATGTGAATCCTTAAAGGATTGCTGCGCAGATTATAAACAATTTTGTCTTGACATTACGCCCTACTCTGGATCCCTGCTTGGAGGAGCTGACTTTGAAATTCTCAACGTTACATTTGAGCAAAACATTAACCTGACTTGTAGGTAAGTGTGCCAGAAATCTGTTTATTTTCCCACACAAACCATGCTGCTCAACCGCAGGGACAATTTAAGTTACAAGGTTAAACAGTTACGAAATATTTTGTGTTAGTTGTTTTTTTGTTAAACAAACTTATGTTCGTAGAATATTTTAATATTTTGTTGTCACTATTAATAGATCACAATGTATACAACAATCCCTGACCAATGCTTAGCCTAACTAATCTAAAACAAAAATATTAAAATTTCGCGGTTCTCTTTCATTTGTTAGCCTCTTAGATCAAAATCGTCTGCTAAATTAATAACAATTGTACAATGATAATGTATAACACAGATTTGATGTGCGCACAAATGTAAAAAATAAAATATAATGCAGATAAGCACATAAAACAGACAACCAAATAGCCACGTGTCACATTTTAATTTCTTTTGCTATTGTTTTAATTTTTACTTTCAATTGTTTTCAAGTATTATCATGATTATGCATTGTGCACATGTTTAAAGAGTTACTTGTGTAAGTAATTGTTATTACATAATATGTCTATGATCTATAGAACAACAATGTTATTTTATAATGGGCTACAACAGGATATATGAAGTTTGTGCTAGAATACATGGTTTAAATGCTGTATGTTGTTCTGATGTTGAGGACATTTTTACTGAAGGTTCTTTTAAAACATTACAAATGGTTGATTTCAAAGCTTTAAAGTTTTTAAAGCTTCATTGTAAAGTTCATGTACAACATGGCCTTGGTGAATGCCACAAAATAAGATAAAAGGAAAGTCTTTTCACCAAACTGTTCTGTTAAATAAACAACATGTTTTTATCACAGGTTTAAGTCTGATATTTTGACTGAGGGCTATGTTGATGTGAACGGCATGGGTCATTGCATCTCTCCTATGCTGTATGAGTCGGGCTGGATCCCTTTTGAAGTTTCCACCGATGGAGTTAGCTATGATAGATCAGGGAGGTGGATGTCAGGTGAGGTACAGACACCACTGAACCTACAAAGTTTTTTTTCACATTTAACAAGATCTGCAGGCGTCAGTACAAGCTATTGCAATAACATCAAATAAAACATGACCATATTTACTTTCTAAATTCACATTCCTTATTGTAAATGATATACAGTGAAGAGATTGTACATTGAACACCATTTGTTGTTCTCTTATATTCTTGGATTCTTTTGATTAGTTCATCACAGTAAGCTGAGCCCTTTTCACAAGATCATACTAGGCAATGCAACGCAATGGCAATACTATGGCACCCCTAATGTGGGCGGAGATTTAAAGATGATATGGATACCATCTCTAATAAAAGCAAAGACCGTGAACGTCGAACTCTGGGGTTACAATGAGACTGGTGAGTAAAACTTTAATCTTTTTAAATAATGAACGCGAGTAGTTTATAATTTGGTGCATTAAAGCGGCCGTGCGACGGTGTTTCATGCATTCTGACTTCTTCACAATGTTAAACGTGCTGTCTTCTCATGCTTAAATGGGTCATTTGACGCGGCTAAAAGAAATATAATTGTTTGCTTTAGATATAATGCAATGTGTATACATAATTTAAGGTTAAAAAAACGCTGTATTTTCCACACGCCGTGCATGTTTGTATCTGTTCTTTGCTCCGCATCCCTATAAAACGCGCTGATATTTTACAAAGCTCATCGCTCTAAAAAGCGAGGTGTGCTACGATGGCGTAGTGATTGGTCGAACACTGCACGGAAATGTAACGCCTCTTACCATATTTGCAACATCAGGTTCCAAAGCATACGTACTGACAGGTGCGCCCACCTTACTTACGTACATACGTAGATTCGCCGGGGTGTGGTTACAAGAGGCGGTTCAGTTTAAAGAAAGTTTTTTTCGAACATATAAAACTAAGGTCAAGCAAAAGAAAGACGGTCTGCCTTAAAGCTAATCATTTATTTGCATACGTGTTTGGGTGTCACTTAATCTATAATAATTATATTTAAACAGATTATTATTTTCGGACAGTAGATTGATTTCCCCAGCCCCAAATTCTTGTTACTGTAATGTTCCTATATAAATCATTTCCTAAGGGATTTCATTTGATACCATTTATTATTTGTATTTTTTATTTATTCTTATTTTACTTCATTTCTTTTACAAACATAAAACTGTAGTTTTGTGGTGACTGGATATGTTTTCCAGAGATTCATCCAGTCCCTTTATTGTTAGTTAAATACGTTGAGTGTATTTACAGTCTATTTACATCTATTTAAAGTTCAAACACAAAAAAATATCACAAAGATAATCTTTCAATCATTATGATAACAGGAGCGGCGTATTCCAGTAACTGGGAAGCAGAATGGAAGTATCTGTACACCGTGGGCAGAGATGTGCCCAACAATGGAGTCTTCAGTTTTACCCCACAGCCCGCAGAAAAGCCCTACTCGCTCTGGGACCTGGGCAGCATGCGGGTCAACCCTACCACCAAACCAGATGGAGCCCGGTAAGAACAATTATATGTAGTTTTATCAATGATGTAAAATTGCAAGACTTTTTATGTAGTCAGATTATTTGTATGTTTATTATTGGTGGAGGCAACCGTGTGAGATCTCCCTATGGCATGTTGTTTTTGTTTACAGGGATGTGAATGCCTTGTGGACTGGTGCGTATGCGGTCGCCTGGCATTTAGAGGAGGCCTTTAGGAAGGACTCGGCAGGCTGGGCTCTGGAGAAATGTCTCATTTGGGACCAAGAGGAGAAAGCGATGCCCAGCTTCCAGACTGAGATCACCGACTGTCCCTGCACGCTGGCTCAGGCTCGTGCGGACACCGGGAGATTCCATGTGAGTGAAGAATTTTTCACATTCAGATCTTGACTATTTGCAACAAATTGTGAATGTTAAATATTAGATTCAACAGTAATGTATTTGACAAATTAAATTCAGGAAGTATATTACATTAGACCAATTAGGTTAAATAATTTGTAAACCTAGATAAATATAATTATACAAATAAATATAAATATAAAAGACCTTCGATACAATAGTATCTTAAACTGAGGTTTGTTGATCTTACAGGTGGATTACGGCTGTGATATTGAGGCTGGCAGTTTATGCACTTATCACCCAGGTGCCATCCACTGTGTCAGAGCCATACAGGGCAGGTATGATAACGTTTTTAATGTCTGAAGCTAATATCTGCATAGGAGGATGGCTGGAGGATGGCTTATGACACCATTAGTAGTACATCAGTTCTTGTTATATTTATTGTTTTGGAGACTTGAATTATGAAACACTGTTTTTTATATCTATTTAAAATTTACTATAATACTATCTTTATAATATTCTCTATTTTTATTCTGACCCCTTGACATCACAAGTGTTGCTAGTATTGTTCATAAATAGTTTTATTAGAATTTTTTATTCCTGTATACCTTTTTTGATCTTGTAAAGTTACACCAGAACAATTACACAATAATACGTCATGTTCAGTTTTATGTTTGGCCACTATACTTTATTGCCATGTAGGACATTGCCTGTTATCTGAAAACGGTCAATAATATCTGATTCATCAGCCTGGGCAATGTATCATTCTGTCACTTATTTAAAGATTATTTTTAGCTGTATGTGGATGAAAAACACAGATCAGTCTCAGTATTAGCGTATCCAAAATATAACATTTAATAGATATTACAAAAGATTGCCTACAGTATGTGTAATTAGTAAGTGTAAAATAAAAAGTAATTTGTGAATGAATTATTAAAACCAAGGTCATGGTTTTAAAATCCAGGTTATTACTTTATAGAAAAGTGTCTGAGAAAGGAAGGATTGTAAAGTCTTATTTGCTATGATGTTTGCTGAGACTGACCCATCATCTGTCCTTTTGCAGTCCTCAATATGGAGCCGGTCAGCAGTGTTGCTATGACAGCACTGGAGCTCAGGTGCTCACAGGGGACTCTATTGGAGGCAGCACCCCAGATCGAGGGCATGATTGGGGGTCGCCACCATACAAAAAACCTCCTAGGGTTCCAGGATTCTCACACTGGAAGTATGATGTCATCAGTTTCTACTACTGCTGCCTGTGGTCAAAAAACTGCGAGTATTACTTCACACACCGACCGTCTAGTGACTGCAGAACATATCGTCCTCCAAGAGCGGGTAACGAAAATACTTACATTTGCTTTATTTATACACTATAAAACTACCTGTCACAATATAAAAATAGGTTTTACAGTATGCATGATGAAAGTTCTCAAAGATACACACCGTAACATTTGTCAAAAGTCAAAGCACATAAAACAGAAATGTAAGCAGTAAGGAGACAGTTTTAAACACTGACTTTATGTCCTTCAATATATATTTTTTCATCTAGCTGCTGTTCTCGGTGACCCGCACTTTGTGACATTCGACGGTATTACTTTCACCTTCAATGGGAAAGGAGAGTACCATCTGGTTCATTCCTCAACCTATCAGCTGTCTGTGCAAGGAAGGGCCGAGCCAATGAAATCAGAGAGTGGTGAGTCGGTGAAACTTTCAGATATTTACGATGCATTGTATCTCAGACATCTTCAAGTTTGTTCTGTACTTTCAGGTTCTGTCACTAATGCAACACGGCTTTGTTCTGTGGCCATGAGGGAGAAAGACTCTGATGTCATCGAGGTGCGGCTCGGAGACAAAGCAGATGAGCTGCAGGTGTTAATGAACCAGCAGGTGCTAACGTTCTCTGAACAGAAATGGATGGACCTTAAAGGTAAGACCTGGATATGTTTAAAATAAAAATTGCTTTAATAAAAAGAAACTAAAAGTGTTGTCTATATATTTTTGTAGTACACCTGCAAATTCCTGATCTGTATTACAGTCTTTTGTGTTCTGTCTTCTTTTCTAGATGTTTTTGTTTTTTCCCCCAAACCCTCTAATGTGACGGTGATGTTTCCGTCTGGGACTGGGGTTGAGGTCAGAGCAAGTGCAGGGGTCATGACCCTTACTGTTCTACTGCCCCTTGACTTTCAGAACCACACACAAGGGCTTCTCGGTACAATGAACAATGACCCTGAGGATGATTTTACGTCCAGTAATGGTGGAATGATCCCACTCAACAGCAGTGCTAATGACATATTTACAAATAGTGCTAGCTGTGAGTAACACTTGACTTCACTTACGTATCACTGTACTTTCACTTCACTTTTACCTCGATCCAATCCACTGCATATTAAAGTTTTTAGCGCAGAAATTGATGATGGAGTCACTCGACAAATACAGATCAGGAGCGGACACAACAGCACAGCTGGTGTCAATGGGGTTCCAGAGCAGTTTCAAAACCTCAATTCAATTTTGGTTCACATTGGTTCCGAAACATCTGCGACCACAAAATAATACACAAGAGAACATTTAAGCCAATCCTTTAGAGTGCTGTGTTAAATTCCACAAGGCTTTAGAAATTTAATAAACATGATGCATCAATCAAGAGGAAACATTAGGTCATCTCCAAATTGCATTGCCTCTTTCATAACATCCAATGTGTTTTTCTCACCAGGGGCTGTTACGAATGAAACTTCACTATTTACTTACGACTCAACCCACCTCCTGGACGAATATTATTATTCCCCAAAGCACGATCCATCTTTCATCCCCGTATTTTCTGTTGACGAAGACCCCGAGGACCCCCTGCTGGAGCCGACGCTGCAGATGTGTTCAGGGGAGGGGGCAGAGCTCTGTAAATATGATGCGCTAATCACACGCAGCCTGGAACAAGGCAACGCAACGCTGCTATCCTTCTGGAGTCATATGTCCATCAAGACTGCTCTGCAATCTGGTGAGTGTATTCACCAGAAAACAGTTGATAAAGTGGTCCAGAAAATAACCATCAAACAGGGTCCTGTACTTAAAAAACGAGAAGAATCGTTTACATGCTTTTTTTTAAAGTACAGTAACCGTTTAATATAAGGTTGTATTTGTTAACTTTAGGAAATGCATTAGCTATCATACACTAACAATGAGCAATATCATTTTTTCAGTATTTATTAAGCCTTGTTAATGATAGTGAATGGCAATACAGTTATTCATGTTGAATTAGCTAATGTTAACATTGATAATGTTTGATTTTAAACATGTATTAGTAAATGCTGAAACTAACATGAACTAAGATTAATAAATGCTGTAAGAATATTGTTAATTGTTAGTTCATGTTAGCAAATGCATTAGCTAATTGTTAACTAATACAACCTTTTTGTAAAGTGTTACCAAAAACTCCCAAAACATGCTTAGATTTATGCATTTTTAAAAATGTCCAGTAAGACAAGAACTTAAATTAAGACATATTACAAGTCTTAAAATAAGAAAGCATCTGAACATAAAACAAATGGCACACTTTAGCATCATTTTAAAAGTGTTAGTTATTTGCACTATTTATATTTATACAATTTTATATTATATATATCCACATAATCTTCAATAAAGGCGTTTTGTGGTTACTGTACATGAAAGCATATACTAAAGCAATAGTTAGCAATTCCAGCATTGTAAATGTGACTTTTGCAGTTAAAACTCTTGAAACTTGAAATAAACTCTCAAAGAAACTATTATTTTGCTACCAATATACTAAATAATATATTGTATATAATAGTATATAAAGTGCACTAAATAGAAGCAATAATACCCAACAATGGACCATGAAGATTGTGATAGTTCTTGACCATGGAAAATCATGCTTTAAAAATAAAAATGCTTTAAAAACGAACAGAGACCATACGTAAGTATTTAAACAATCAAATACAGAATCTTATTTTTTTCATGGTAAGGTTGCATGTGCATGTTATTGCCCAGCAGCTTTGTGCAGACGCGCCCACATGTCTTATCAAATGTTCTGCTTTATGTCTTATGATAAAGATGAACTTCAACACTGTAGTGTCTTCACAAAATCAGATGTGTTGATGAACTTTAAACATCATCACATGCTTATTAAATCTCAACAGTGTTATAAATTTGATCTTTGACTTTTGCATATTACAGAAGCGTAATTTTTTATATGATTATCTTATCAGTTATTAAAAGCTATTTGTGATATGGTGTTATAATAGGAGGTATTTGTTCTTCTGCAATGGTCTTTTTTATCTCAGTGCAATCCTGTGGTTGGTTACCACCACCCTACCATGGCCAGAAGGAAGGAACCTTGTACCTAGAAGGAGCAACGGTCACATTCTCATGTCATGATGGATACAGTCTCTACGGATCTCAGGAACGCACCTGCGACGGGGATGGAAAATGGTCCGGACAGGAGACGAGCTGTGTGGCTGGTGGGTTAAGCAAGGTTTTACACCTGAATAAAGTAAAATATGAATCGTTTCAGCAGATTGTTAAGTGCTGTCATGCATTTAATACATTTAATGTACTGTATGACATCACAGCTTGTGGGAGGGGCTTCATCTCCAGTGGTCCCATTGTGTTCAAAGCAATAAGTAGCCGTTCTGAAATGATTGTATACAAACCGCCACTAGGTGGCAGTGTTTGCCCTTTCAAAATTTACATCTTTGTGTGGTCATTCTTTAAAGGCCATTAAGATTAAAGCACAGTTTTTTACTTTTTCATGTTTATTCCATGAAGTTAATATTAGCTGATCCAACCAACTTAGCCAAACAGACTCCGGTCATTTTTTGATGTCTCAGGCATCCATAAACATTTTCAGTGAGATAGCCATGAACATCTCCCATCAGTCAGACAGGCATTCACACATAAAACCCACCGATCCTTCAATCAGACAGACAGACATCACAAAAACTGGAATGCCTGCAGACTTATTACAGACATACCTGGATGTGCTTAAGTTTGTTAAATCTTGACCTCTCGGTCTCAGAGCAGAACCACACACTTCCTCTCGATATAGATCTACAGGATGGATCTGTTTAGAATCTGATTTGGATCCTCTCCCTCAAACACACGGATGACTTCTCTGCTCCACAGCTGTTGAGAATTCCTCCCCCGCAGATTCGCTGCCCTTTAAGGGTTAAGTTTGGTAACCGGAGAGCCAAAACAAAAACAGTGTGCTTTATAAAAGCCTGTGAGCCAAATATTCTTCCACTGAAATAAATAAATCATTGAAAACACGCTATCTGTGGATGATTTGTAAAGAAATAGTCCAGTAGTTGGTGTTCAGCCAGTGTAATTTGTCAAATTTGATAATAATCTGCTTGCCTTTTATTGGTAAAAGCTATTGCAAATGTAATAGATTTAATTCGCAAAGTAATGCATGTAAATTGCATGCTTAGTTGTGCAATAGAGTTAGTGGATTCTATGAGGTTTGTACACATCCTTTCCCCCCTCATTTCAAGAAAGCAAATATACAGTGTATTCTTATGCTGCTTAAATGCACAGAATAGTCACAAAAGGACTTCAATATTTAAGATCAATTTATATAATAAGATTTATATGGGTTTTATATATGCAGAACTTTCCCAGATCAAGTTATAACACATTATTTTTGTTACACAATAATCAAAACATTGTAGGACAACCTGTACATTTAAAAAATATTTATAGAACCTGCATTAAGTTAAGTTAACTAAACTATGTTAAGTGGACCAAACCCAATGTGTTTTCTGTTTTACTGATCCACTGTTTAAAGTATTTTGTTGTCTCATTGGCAGTTTATGTACAGATTGTTGATGTTTTGAAACACTAGACAACATTTTCTACCAAGGAGTGTCTCTCTATCTAAATATATCTCCTCTCTTGTCTTTATCTCCCTACTCATCTGTGTCTTTGTTCCTACCTGTCTCTCCCTCCTGCACCTGTCTGTCTCCCACATTTCTTCCCTTTGATCTCTCTCTCCTCATCCTGTCTTTCTCACCCTCTCACCTGTCTCTCTCACCAGCCGTCTCACCCCATTTATCTCAGTCTCCCATTCCTGTCTCTCTCTCCCATGCTTGTTATTCTTCCCCACCTTTCTGTCTCTCTCTAATCATCTCACTCTTAAATACCTGTATACACATCTCTCTCCGTCCCAACTATCTGCCCCCCCATTTAACTCCCACTCCTTTACCTCCCCCCCACCTGTCTGTCCTCCCCCCATTTCACTCCCTCTCCCATACCTGTCTCTCTCCTCATTTTTCTCACTCTCCCATACCTGTCTCTCCCCATCTTTTTTTATATCCCTCACCTGACTCTCTTTTGACATCTGTTTCTCTTCCCCAACCTGTGTCTCTGTACCCACTTAACTCCTCCATACCTGTCTCTCCCCCCACCTGTCTGTCTCTCCCCACTTATCTCAGTCTCCTATACCTGTCTCTTCCCACTTATCTCAGTCTCCTTTAGCTGTATTTCTCCAGTTATCTCACTCTTCAATACCTGCCTCTCCATCTGTCTGTCTCTCCCCACTTATCTCAGTCTCCTATACCTGTCTCTCCCCACTTATCTCAGTCTCCTATACCTGTCTCTCCCCACTTATCTCAGTCTCCTATACCCATCTCTCTCCATCTATCTCAACCATCCATACCTGTCTCTCTCCCATATCTGTCTGTCTTTCCTCAGTTATCTCAGTCTCCTATACCTGTCTCTCCACACTTATCTAACTCTTCCATACCTGTCTCTCTCCCCCATCTGTCTGTCTCTCCCCACTTATCTCAGTCTCCTATACCTGTCTCTCCCCACTTATCTCAGTCTCCTTTACCTGTATTTCTCCAGTTATCTCACTCTTCAATATCTGTCTCTCCATCTGTCTGTCTCTCCCCACTTATCTCAGTCTCCTATACCTGTCTCTCCCCACTTATCTCAGTCTCCTATACCTGTCTCTCCCCACTTATCTCAGTCTCCTATACCCATCTCTCTCCACTTATCTCACCCTTCCATACCTGTCTCTCTCCCATATCTGTCTGTCTTTCCTCACTTATCTCAGTCTCCTATACCTGTCTCTCCCCACTTATCTAACTCTTCCATACCTGTCTCTCTCCCCCATCTGTCTGTCTCTCCCCACTTATCTCAGTCTCCTATACCTGTCTCTCCCCACTTATCTAACTCTTCCATACCTGTCTCTCTCCCCCATCTGTCTGTCTCTCCCCACTTATCTCAGTCTCCTATACCTGACTCCTTTTTGAATTTTGAGAATTCTACATTTATGATAAGAATGTCAATAAGGAGTCAGGCAGATCTGCTATAGTTTAGATTGAAGGTCATTCTAAGCACACATACATCTCATTTGTTCTTACTGTGTGGTATAGCGTTATCTTTTACTCATGCGACGTGACACTTGAGTGTGTCTTTAGACATCTTTGTTCTGAAGGTTGGCCTTTCTCAGACTGCCTGATCTTTAGAGCTCTCATGTAGTGTCTTTATGAGTAAGGAGCCTGTGGCTCTTCCTTTACTTCAACCGATAGTCCCTCTAAACCTTGTTTACTCCCATGTGCCAAGATAATGTCTCAATTACCTGTCTCCCTCTTATCTGTCTCTCTACTTTCCCTCTATCTCTCTTTCTCGCCATCTCTGTTTCTTCCTCAACTCCTTTTTTCTTTTGTTTTGGTTACTGGCTGATAAAGGTTGACATTCTAGCCAACATCCCTGTCAAGCGTGTCGGCGACAGTGAGATCAAAGGGCTGCTCAGCCCTTTAATTGACTTCCCATTATGATGCTCTGAACCCCCAGCAAATAACCCTCAACGGTTAGTTATTTGCATCCATTCCGGCACAGTTCACATCCAGAGGAGGAAAAGCAAGGAAAGTGAGGGTGAAATGAAGGAAAGGGAGAGAAAGGTGCAGGTAACGAGGAGGAAAATCATGTGGTCTGGGGAGATAACATCACTGTGTGTCGTGGCGATCAAAATGTTGTATTACTAACAAAAAGTAAAGAAAACTAAGCTACACTCTTAACTACTAATACAATGCTTTAATTTTAGTATTTCAGATGGACTCAAGATTTTTGTTCACATTGAGGAATTTTGCACTGATCCACTGGCTAAGTTATTCAGACACCAGTTTGAGAAATCCATTTGGAAGGTTAGTAGAAGTGATGTTCCAGTAAAAAAGATATTCATGGGGTCACTTAGTTATGAGCATACCAATGAGACATTCACAGGCTCGAGAGGATGCGGAGAGAGGAGAGAGGGAAAAACAAATGACGGACACAGGCGATGGTGGAAATGAGACGTGACAGTCGAGCGCAGCGGCTGTGAGGGGCAGAATGTGACAAAGAGTGAAACCGATGGTGCCAGTTTAGTTATGCTCTTTTTTCCGTTCCCAAGGCAACAGGTCATCAGCATCAGTCAGCGGTCGCCCGCAACCCTTTTGCATGGCTAGAAAAGTACAACAAGTACAAATACAAACTACGACATCAGAAATCCCTTAATCCATTGAGATGCTTTTGAAATTGTGCTGTATGTGATGTGTATTACATTCATCGAAAAACCATGTGTGTATCTTTTAGCATGATTTTGATAATCAGTTCTCATCTCTGCTGATGGAACATTGAATGAAATGCACCTGGATGAAATATTCGCAAATATACGAGCGTCGGTCGTCCTGCTTTTCTGACTTGGCCTATTGGACTTATTGGCCAAAGGAGGCTTGTGTTTGTAATAGAGAACACATTTCATTTGCATTTAAGTTTCCGTTGATTTTGTAACATAATTTAGCAACAGATAGTAGGCTTGCCTTGATGAAATGCAAAGAAGGCTTGTTTAGTGCATGCTGAGGGTCAGAGCCTTTAGGGATGAATTTGTAAATCACTTTAAATAAAGGCTTGATCTAAAATATTGGATGTAAACGTAATGCAAATGGTGTGTAATTTTGTTTGCTGAAAGAGCACTGGTCAAATGTTTTATTTCAGCTTGGGGCACAATGAATAGACAATTTTCTTATGATATGAACAATTTGATGTTTTCCTTTGTTCAGGATGTATCCCCATGTGTGTGTAACAATTACCACGTTCACATTTATTGAGATAATTTTAATACTCGTATAATTAAAATATTAATTTATTAATTCCACATCACTCCAAGGTTATTCACTTAATACAATATAACATTGTACTAAAATCCATGATGAAAAGGGTCAGTTTAACGAACTTACATCTTTTGCTAATTCACATTTATATTCCACGATACTTCATTATTAGTTAGCTCTGTTGTTTGCTTTTTTTTACAGATAATACTCTGGCCATTGTGTTGGGCAGTGTTGGTGCCGTGTTGGCGGTGGTTATAATGGTGATAGCAATCGTTGTTTACACAAAGCAACAAAAGAGGTGAGTCTAAATGTCTTTCTTTAGAAAATTTCGATAATAAACTACATTTAAACTATATTTAAACTATTTAATAAGGGCTGCATGATTAAACATATTTTAATCTTGATAATGATGTATGTTTTCCACGGTTAAGTGAGCATAATCGTTGTGATATTAAAGATGGGGAATATCTTGAATACCAATACAGTAACATTGCATACGTTGTAAAAGAGAGATACAGCCGTATGATTATTTCTGGAAAAAGACGAGCTGCTGGAGGCAGGCAGGGGAGATGGAACTACAGCATGAGCACACAATACATCATCGCTTTATGCCTTCGTTTTGTTTTCATTATGCACATACGCGGCGATTGCCAATAAGACACAGACATATGACTTAGTTTGACTTAATGCGTGCAGTTCATGTCCGGCATGTTTTAGCGCTGGGACTGCACCATCTATCCGTTTCAAACGATCTCCAAATCCAGCGTTATATAACATCCATCACTGAAATGCTGTGAACAAACAAACACACCTCAACTTCTCTTACTATTGCAAGAGTAACAAGCTGCAGCTTCAGGTCCACAGCGCAGCAAATCTTGACGCAGAGCAGCCAATCTTAATAAGCGGGTCTTCCTATTACTCGTCGGTTGGCGCATGGGCGGGCTATTTCTTTCGCTTTGCTGTGGGCATGCTTTTCTGGGAGAATTGCCCAATTAAAGAAATTGGATCCCTGTTAAGAAGTGAGAAGCGAGCATGTTTAACAGTGTAACGAAGTCAGAATATATGAAATAGCATGTTACCCCATCTTTAATCCAAGCACAATTCCCGATAAGGTCAGAAAATAATCACAAAGCTTGTTTCTTTTAAACTATCACTTCACAGGAAATAAAAAAGCAGGAAAAAAATATTTTTTCACTGCATTTCTACTATTTTTATACCTTTTTTTCAAAACCCAAAGACAAACATGAAGAGTAACCAATAGTTATGATTTATATAAAAAAAAACAAGAAATCAAAATAGTAGTAGTTTTATTGCGTAGCTCACAAAATATTTTGTTGTGTGTTTGTTGTTTGTGTGTTGTGATGATTGATTGCGTAGTTTGAAATACAGTGTTGAAGAAGTTCAATGGCAGCAGATTATAACATTTTCATTGGCTGTAAAGTATGGGCCTAATAAACATGCTGAAAAGTTCTGAACTGACAAATAATCATGTTTATTATTCGTTATTAAAATGTTGAACAAAATTACTGTGATTATCATTTTACCCATGATCATGCAGCCTAAGTTTAATAGAATTATACTTTAAATGATCGTTATATTAGTGTCATTATATAATGGTATTTAACAGTTTTTAAAGAAAATGCCAGGTCATACTAGTACTGTCTCAATAAAAGATTTTCACTAAACGATAATCGTGACCAAAATACCTATATATATATATATATATATATATATATATATATATATATATATAGCAATATCTATTGAAATGCTTTTTAAATAAATAAATACTATAAGTCTAAGTTAGCTTTATTTTGTATTATTTCAGTTTTTAAGTAAATTAATCTCCTACATAGGGAGACAGAGAGAGATTGTTTGTAACCATCCGCATGTTAAACCTAACCTCACGCACCATCGTATATGTAAGGTCACAAACCGTTTCAAGCAAACAACAATTGTTTTTGATTATTGCTGATTATTTGCTGTAAAACTGCCAAAGAAAAACAATCCTAACCTGTATCTGCATAGCGAAATCCCAGATGAGGTTTATATATATATTGATGTCAAAGATTCGTATGAATGAAAAGTGCTCGTAAATGGCTTTTTCAATAGTACTCTCACTTGATATGAATGGAGGCTTGGACCCAGAAACAGTTTTCCATACGTCGTGATTTAACAAGAGGATATCAGGTTTTGATTAAAATAGCCAAAAGAATTCACAATGTAGCCACAATAACTATTACAATTATTTTGTAATACAAGTTATTTTTAATAAATAAATAGTCATCTGAATTTCAGGTTTTTTGTCTTAGTTATAGTTACAATGGTTTGTAAAAATTGTGGCTCTCTGAGGAAAATCTGAAATGTATTAATAATTTAATTTACCAATAATTTACTGTTTTATCATATGTGCATGATAACCACAATATCAATAATAATTTGAATTGTTCAATAATAGTTTTTAACAAGATTTTTAGACATTTTAGTTTAAATATGTATTATATTAGTTTCATTATCCATTGGTTTGTAGACAAAAGTTTTTTAAGAAAATGCATACTGGACATAAAAACATAAAAACATTTCCGTCATATGTGAGTTTTGTGGTGTCTCTTTACTGTAATTTAGGGTACGATATCAAGCACATATTTCATGTCGTAATTTGTCTGAACCTTACTATTGAGACGTCTACCTATCTCATATAAAGGCCTTATCTCGATATGTTGAAGGTTAAGTCGTAAAACTCACCTGTGCAGGAAGCGGTTATACATCTTCATGCCAGAACCCGTTGCAGACATATCAGAGAATTACAGTAGATATTAAAAATCTACAGTATAACATTTTCATCTTATTTCCTTAGATTTTCCTTACAATTTTTCATGTTCACAATATTTTGTCATACAGGTCATCTTAAACAAAGTCATGTTAGTCAAAAATATAAAAATGTTTCCATAATTATGAAAGAAATGTTAACCGTCACTTCCCCATCACTCTCTTTCCTCCGGTTGTTTAGCCTCTAGCATTCAGTTAGATCACGTCTAGAGTTTCAGCCATGGGGGGTAATATGTCTCACCTGCCCCTCATAAAAGCATCCCGCTTTTATCCTGTGGGGGAAGGTAATGTGAGTCAAAGGTGCACACCTGTAGTGAGAGACAGAGAGGCAGAAGCGCATGGGGACGTAGCGTTACAAATGCGCTGATAAAACTAAAAGGTGTGACGCTGTGCAGTCATAGACCCTTATATTTGTGGTGATGAAGGTAAGTATCAAAGCAGATTCAATCTCGCGCTGTCTGTCTCTCTGTACCTCGGGGTGTTTATGCTAAAGGTCTGTGACTAATGCTTGTTTATTTATCTTCATGTTGGTACTTTTCAGACAAGCTTTTAAATGCTGTTAATTCTTCACCTGAGATACACACTAGCTTGATTTTAATATCTACCAAGATAAGGCCTGGTCATACAAGAAGGCTGTCACAATATCAGCTTTTTACTACACGATTTTCGCTGATAACAGTGCTAGGCATTGTATTACTGTAAAATGTAATAAAGAAAGAAATCCGTCTTATATTTTGGATCAATGAATCCCATTTGAAGGTATAGTTCATCCAAAAAGAAAAATTCTATCATGAATTATTCACCCTCAAGTTGTTCCAAATCCGTATAAATGTATTTGTTTTGCTAATCGCAACAGAATATTTTTTGGAAGAATGTTCGTAATTTTCAGTTCCTGGACATCATTGAATACCAAAGTAGGAAATATTACAACGGTAGTCAAAAGTGCCCCAGAACTGTTTGCTTTCCAACATTTTTCAAAATTTCTTCTTTGTGTTCAAATAGTTTTTTTCTACTAGGGCAGTGAAAGATGTTCCAGAACTGTAAATTGCTAACATTCTTTCAAATATCTTTCTTTGTGTTCAACCGAACAACCAAAGTCTTGTGATATTTACAATCCAGTGTAGTGTCAAAAACGGACTAACCCAACCGTTGGGTTAAATTAACCCAGATTTTTTTGACCCACCAAGAGTTAAAACAACCCAGCATTTTAAATTAAAATAACCCTGCTCTGGGTATTGTTCAACCCAACAGCTGGGTTCAGCCCTTTTTGACCCAACACTGGGTTGAAAATAAGACAACATTTTTAGAGTGCACCATTATATTTCTACCCCTCTTTTCAAACATCCGACGATGCCATTTAAAGTATCTCTAAGCAGGCATCTGATCTTTCTGAACACGACAGAGCACATGCATATTAAAACTCTATGCATTCTAAAAACCCTATATGGTTTTATTCAATGCACACATTCATTCCGTCATTTTCATATTCTCTGTACATATTGGATACTTTTGCCTTCCAGCTATATGGTTTGGTCTTAGAGGAGAGATATCACAATTTATCCACTCAACTAAGTTCATACGGGTATATACTGTAATTGTGGGTGTATTTGTGTGTTAAGGTTCTAAACATTGTCCTACACATGTGTATCTGTGTCGGCATTAGTGTGTTTCTTTTGTTCCTTCTTTCATCTGCATGTAGGTGTGTGTCAGTGTGTCTAACATACTTTGCTGCCTCAGACAACCTGGTACTTTCCAGCGATTGGGTTTCCCAGCAAGTTTCAGCATGTCGCTCACCCTCCCGCTGCAAAGTCATTAACACTGACACACACACACATACACGCGTTGTTATGGTTCCTCATTCTGGCCCTATCACACATCAAAGTCAAAGCAGGGGCCCGCACAGGAGAGATGCTTATCAGTAAACACTTTTACCCACTTAACATTTTCTGTACGGTATAATTATAAAGGCTTATAGATTTATGCACGTTTATACACATTTAAAAAAAATCTCCATTTAAGTTCAGGTAAAATGTAATAATAGTTTTGCTACAAAAATATGCTTATTGTAAGCCTTTGTAAATATCAAATATACAAGGACCGTTTACCAGTTTCTGCTGTATTTTCATTCTTCATGTAAGCTTCTTAAAGATCCAGTGTATAAAATTTAGCGGCATCTAACGGCGAGTTTGTGATGTGCAACCAACGGCTCACTCCACCCCTCCCTTTTAAAGCACTACGGTGGCTCACACAACCCTAAGATGTCGTCACTTTTACTCTTCTTTGAGAAAGGAGATGACGTATTTAGGAACTTGCTCTTTAGAGGAGTTTGTCTGTTTAGTGCTACTGTAGAAACAACATGGCAAATTCCATGTAGGTGGACACGCAGTGTATGTAGATAGATATAGTTCATTCTATGGTAATAAAAACATAACGCTTCATTATATAAGGTCTTTATACACCCCTGAACACACAGTTTTGTGTATTATATTGCATTTCTGTCAATAGATCCTGAAAATATTAAGATTAGATTAGATTAGATTCAACTTTATTGTCATTACACATATACAAGTATAGTGTAACGAAATGTAGTTTAGGTCTAACCAGAAGTGCAATTAGCAAGTGCAGGATATACAGTGTGAATAAATACAGAATATTTTACAATGGGCATGTACTATGAAAATATCCGTATGTAATATGAACAGTATAAACAGAAGGCTATATACTGTGAACATTAATGTACAGGTAGTTATGAACGGATAACAATATAGACTATACAATAGTGCAGGTGACTTGAGTGTGCATTAGTTACAGACGTTAGCTATTAAAGTTACAGTGCAGTAGATGAGTTGATGCGGTTATTAAAGGTACGGTGCAGTACATGAGTTAATGCAGTTATTGAAGTTATACTGCAATACATGAGTAGATGCAGTTATACAGTTACAGTGCAGTAGATGAGTTAGTGCAGTTATTGAAGTTACAGTGCAGTAGATGCGTTGATGCGGATATTAAGTAACAAACAAATGAATACTAACGAATACTAACCCTAATATTAAGTCGCTACAAGGTCTTTTGGAGTTGAGAAAATTCTTGTATTGATTTTTGAATCAAAATGTTATATTACTCAACCAACTTTCAACTTTGAAATATTGTTTTTGGGACACAGTAACAATGCTAATGTAATACAGTTTCACAATAAGACCAAGAAAAACATTTAAACAGTCATTTTTTTTGTTGCATTTCTGCTTTCCTTTTCCAAATCCGTCAGTCAACTTCTTTTTTTTTGGAGGGGGGCAGCGTGTACCAGCCTTTGGTGCTTAATAAGAGACCGGTCCTGCTTCAGATGGTTCTCACAGGCTGGACTGCTGGGCGGTGATTTACACGGGCAAGAAAAAGATGATAGTCTCTAATGAGCACTTGGAATGCAAATATAGAAAAGCCTTTGGGGATGTTTCTGTAGATAATGGCGTGGACAGTTCCTCAGAGACAAGACATTCTGTACACCTGTGGGCAGCCAATGGGAGGAGACCTTTGAGTGCCATAGCGTGCAAACGTGCACGCTCATGCCGACCTGCAATTTTAATGATTGAAAGTCTGTTTAGAAATTCCCCATCTGTTTCTGATAATACTGATGTTTCTGCATATTAGTTATGATTTGTTTTTATTTCTTGTTTCAGAGAGGCAAAGAGACAACAGGACGACAAGGTGACCTATTACGCATCAAACCTGTGATGTCTACGAAATGCATTGGATGTTCATCTTTCGTACATTTTGTACATATGTTTTATTAGTCCTACTAGAATGGTCAAATTTTTAGTTTTATTTATACATATCATTTACAAATCCATATTAGACAATAATTCATCTTTATTCTAGATGCTAAACACTGACTGATTTGTCGTCTTGCAACCTGTGGGCTTCAGATTTGTGTCAAACACACATGGGAGATTTTACTTCCCTTCTAAAACTTCAAGGCACAATATGTCATAACAGTGTTACGATTTGTTCACTTGTGTACTTGCATGATCTCAAATAATGTTCCCAAACATGTTAATTTTTGTTTTAACCAGTGAACATGTCTTATTCGTTACATGTTGATGTCGCTTTTATTACCTTAGAAACAATAATTGTTCGAGTAGATTGATCACTTTGGTTCTGCTACCAACAAGCATGTAGTACTCTGTGTTCTTTTCAACACATTCAAATCCATTCTGCAGATGTTGTCTCGGTCTGCTTATGATGCAAGTTCCCTTAGAAGGTCGCTGCCTATGTAAACAGCAGCAGAATGCATGGCAGCGCATCAAGTTTTGAGCAATCCTTTTCGTTTTGCAGATCTTTATATTTCAATACTACTGACATTTTGTAAAATATATCTGTTGTATTATTCTATCTACATTAATAAATTCATTTAAATGACTCAATAAACTTTTAAACTGTGTTCATTGTCTTTATTTTTCAAAGAAGCTCACCACCAAAACATTGGTGTAGTAGAGGAAGTTGGCACTAGATCAGTGTACAAAGGCAAACGTCCACTAAAAACCTATCCATGTTCTGTTCACAGCTAGCCGCAGGTCCCCATGCGACGCTCACGCTGGAGTAACTTTTCCTTCGGAAAACAAAGGGAATTTGAAACAGGGTGTACGTATGGCCTCTGCCCTGATAACTCTGAGCGATAGATGGCCGTCAGAACTGTATGTGTGGCCCGAGCTCACCCCTATTAAAGTAATCTGGACAGAGTGTTGTGATTCAAACTATCACTTAATAGTTTCTAACTTGCAGATGTTCAACATACTTTGCCAAAATTGAAGTCGCTGAGGTTACATGAGAATAGCATGAGCGCCAAACTGATGTACTAATGTACACCTGGGATGCTTGTAAGTGCTATAAATTTAAATGTAAAACAACTGCTGTGGAGCTCGACATCATGGTGGTCTTTACAGATAAGGATCCAAGTTGCTTAATCATAATTTGCGCCTATTTCGAATCAGAGGAGATCGAGGGTTGGTCATACCCACGTGAATAAGTTCTTTGTGAAAGTGTCCTCACGTTTATTTAGCCCAATTAGTCTTAAGTGAAGTAAAATGCAGGTAAAACTCTCGGATTCGTTCCGACCTGTTTACCTTCAAAGGGAAATTTCTCATTATATTACCATTAAATGCTGTTGAACCGTGGGATTAAGCAGAGCTCAAGAGTTTTGCCTGTCTTGTCCATCACTTCTATGCAGGTCGACATGATCGTACAGCTCATGGCAATTTTTCTCAGTCATAATCTCTCAGCGGCTTCCTCGGGCCAGCAGAAAGCCAGCCAATTTAACACAGCTGGAAAAGTGGAATTCCCAGTGTCGGCTTGTTGGGGAACAGAGTGATGTGACTGAAGACAAATCCAATTCTGAAAAAGGGTTTCTGAAGTGTTAAACGTGGACGAGGATGAGGTCCAAAACCAGAGACCGAATTTAAAATCTGTTATTCCAAAGATAACTTTGAAACCTTTACCACTTGGAACTGATGGCAGTTCAAGTGTGACTTACCAAATACTGAGATATTCTGAATCAATACTCATTTTTCTTGGAAACATTTTACTTGAAGGGATCGTTGACCCAAACATGGAAATTCTGTCATAATATATTCACCCTCAGGTTATTCCAAAAACACTTACATTTTATTGTTCTTTTGGACATAGATAGATATTAGGAAGAATATTTGTAACAGAACAGTTCTAGTGCACTACTGACTATACAATATAGAAAAAATATTAAAAATGTCTTCTTTTGTGTCTAACAGAACAAAAAATGTAAAAAGGTTTGGAACAATTTAAGGGGAATGTATTCCTTTAAAGTATCATCCTTCTTTTATATTTTAGTGATTTTTTTTAAATCTGAAATGTTTTCACTAGCATTTTTCATATTTTGTACCCTACTGAATACTGGAAAGCTCCCGAAGGTCCTTCTAGATGTTATTGACTGAAACTATGAAGCACTGTTCCTTATGCTGCTTTTTTTGGACCAGATGTGGTTCCCTTTCTGTCGGTCTCTCGACGTTGTGTCGAGAACGACAGATGGGGTTCGCCCTTGAGAACCAATCAACTCTGACTACTATAGAAAAGGCCAATGAAATTTGGCGAATGCAATTTGCATGCCGGGCTCCGCCCCCGGAAATCCGGTATAAAAGGAGGCCGGCGTGCAGCATTCACTTACCTTTTGTTCTTCAGAGCCATCGCTCATGAGTACAACTCAGGATTCAATCCTCTACAACTACACGCTGGTGCTACGACGTGTTACAGCGGATCGTCCCTTCCTGCAGCGACCTTCCCCTGGGCGTCTCGGCGGTTCCGGAGGTGTTAGAGATTTTTTCTAAAAGTCCTTTTCAGGACTGACTGAGCATTCTCCAGCGCGGCATGTCCCGCTGTTCTCTTGGGTGCGGCACCCTCATCGAGGAGGGGGATGGACACGATCGCTGCATTAGGTGTCTGGGCGTCCAGCACACTGAAGCAGCGTTCGTTGACACATCTGCCTGCACTGCGGGCAGATTGTCATTCAGAAGTTGCGGTCACGGGTGGCTGTCTTCCTACGGGAACCAGCCACCATTTCGTCTGCTACCCGGGCTGTGACATCTGTGGCTACGGCCCCGATGACCACCCACGTTAGCAGCGTTAGTGATACGGGGAACTCTGCGAACGTAAACCCGCCAGCCAAGTGCTCACGGGCCGATCGCACCCCGATTCGCTCTTCTGAACGTTCCCCAACCGGCGGTGGCATACCGTCCGGATCCTCACGCACACACTCGGAAACGATGTGTGACGTAGATGAGATGTCGCTCGCAGCATCGGAGGGAGACTGGCATCCGACTCTGCCGAATCCAAACTCCACCCCCAGCGGTCGAGTTCAGGAGGAAGCAGAAGTGATGTCATCCGTGCTAACCCGGGGATGCGTGGTTCCCGAGGTCGGTGCGCGGTGCAAACCGCGCCCACCCCGGGTGCCATGTTTTTCCCGGAGGTGCATGAGGAGCTGTGTAAAACTTGGAACGCTCCACTCACGGACCGTTCCAGTGAAACCAGCTCCGGCTCCCTTACTTCCCTCGATGGTGAGGCAGCCAAGGACTGCGTCGAGATCCCCCGGGTGGAACGTCCGCCTGCGGTGCACCTGTGCCGCGGACGGCTACCACCTGGGGGGGGATCGACCACTCCTACCGTCCAAAGCACGTAAGACTTCGGCATCACTGGTGTCGAAAGCTTGCGATGTTGCGGGCCAGGCTGCCTCCTCTCTCTATGCCTTGGCCATCCTGCAGGTCCGCCAGGCCAGGGCGTTGAGAGGGCTCCACGAGGGTAAGGCCGACCCGGGTATAATGCAGGATCTCCGTGCCACCGCTGACAGCGCTCTACGGGCGACTAAGGCGGCGGCACGGGCCCTGGGTCGGACGATGTCCACGGTAGTGGTCCAGGAGAGACACCCCCGGCTATACCTTGTGCAGAAGAGTGACAGCAAGGAAGTCCGCTTTCTTGATGCACTCATCTCGCAGGGTGGGTTGTTGGTAACACCGTCGAGGACTGCGCTCAGCAGTTTTTTGACGGCGAAGCAGACAGTGGCAATTAACCACATTTTTTTTTCACGCCGCGACTCGGCCGCCTACAGGCCTCCGAGATCTCACGTGACGTCTGCTTCCCTGCAACCCAGGACCCTTTCGACATCGGCTCCGGTTCCTGTGCCCCCACAGGCGGCACCCCGGAAGCAGAGGTCGAGGGGGAAACCTCCACCCCGTCAGCAACCTCCTCGCGAGAAGGGACACTGACGGGAAGACCCCAGGGAGAACAACATCGGGCCCGAACCTTCACAGCCACGGCTCTGATCGGTCGGTACGGGACGACTCCTGCCTCGTCACCAAAGCCGGGCCCTTGTTAGGGCTTGGCGCCCACTTACTCACTGAGTTTTCTGTTCTCCCCGGGTTTACTTGCAGCCGATCGCACACTCCACTGGACTGTGCTCGGCGAACCGACCTCACACCCTGGCGAGGCGTGAGGTCGTACACATACGACAGCCGTCACCACTCTCAAACCGACAGTGCGTGCCGTTGTCCCGCCAGGCAGGTAAGCAGGCGGAGCAAAAACCTTCCCTCCGGGGACTCCCCGCGACATGGTTAGCTCCGCCAGCCGACGAACCACCCCCCGTGGGAATGATGAAGCAGACCGTCCCCTTGGTCACCCTGTCACAGTCCCTGGGAGCTCGAGAGCTGCCCACACTGTCTCGCTGGCTAATGAGGGCGGTCCGTCTTGGTTACTCGATCCAGTTCGCCAGAGACTCACCCAAGTTTCGGGGCATCATCTCTCCCTCTGTCAGAGGCAGGGACGCCTCCGTACTTCGGGTAGAGGTCACCACCCTTCTGGCAAAACAGGCATCGAGTTCGTCCCTCAAAACCAAGATGTTCAGTGGGTCACCACCCGCACTTCATCGTTCCCAAGAAAGACGGCGGGTTGCCCCCAAAGGCTGCGTACCCTGAACAGAGCACCTTCACAAGCTGCCATTCAGGGTGCTCACACAGAGGCGCGTCCTGACATCTATGAGGTGTCAGGATTGGTTCGTGGCAATCGACCTGAAGGACGCTTACTTTCATGTCTCGATCCTCCTCGACACCGGCCGTTCCCACGGTTCGCGTGCGAGAGGCGGGCATATCAGTACAGAGTCCTCCCTTTCGGTCTGTCCCTGACCGCCCTTTCTCCCTGAGAGGAGGAAGGCGAGCGGGTACTAAACTATCTCAGCGACTGGCCTATCTTGGCACACTCGCGAGATCTGTTATGTACACAAAGGGACCTGGTGCTCCGGCACCTAGGTCGATTGGGACTCCAGGTCAACCAAGAGAGGGGCAAGCTCTCCCCAGTGCAGAGCATCCTCTTTCTCGGTATGGAACTCAGCTCTGTCACCATGTCGGCACACCTGTCCGCAGTTGTGCCCAACCAGTGTTGAACTGTCTGAAATGAACATTTTAGGCAGACAGCGGTCCCCCTGAAACAATTCAGAGGCTCCTGGGACACATGGCGTCCTCGCGGGTTAATACCCCTCGAGTTGATGCACATGACACCGCTCCAACACTGGTTTCAGAGTCGAGTTCCGAGGAGAGCGTGGCACACCGGCAGCAGGCGCATGGTGATGCCGCCCTGCTGCCGACGCACCATAACCCCTAGTCTTTATGACTTTTTCGACGGACTCAGGTCCCTTTGAGCAGGTTATGAGGCAGGTCGTGGTGACGACTGAAGTCTCCCTGCAGGGGTGCGGTGTAGTGTGCAACGGGCACGCAGGTGGGGTCTTGGACGAACCCCCGCCTGCGCTGGCATATCAATTGCCAAGAGTTGTGGGCTATGCTACTTGCACTGAGCAGGCTACGGCCTCTCGTGCGAGACATGCACGTGTTGTTCCGAGGACAGCACTATAGCTGTAGCGAATACAGATCGTCAGGGTGGCGTTCGCACACAGCAGCTAAACACAACTTGCTCGACGCCTCCTCCGGTGGAGTCAACAGGTGACTCGTTCCCTGCAGGCCACACACCCCGGGCAAACTGAACTAGACAGCCGACGTGCTTTCTCGCCAGTTTATGCCTCGTGGAGAGTGGCGACTCCACCCCCGTGCAGTCCAGCTCATTTGGAGGCTGTTCGGGTAGGCCCAGGTAAAACCTGTTCACCTCCCGTAACACCACCATTTGCCCGCTTGATAGTCCCTGCCCTCGGCACGGATATCCTTGCGCACAGCTGGCCGCGGGATGGGCGGAAGCACACCTTCCCCCCCCCAGGAGCCTTCTTGTACAGACTCTGTGCAAGGTCAGGGAGCAGGAGCACCAAGTGTTATTGGTTACACCACACCGGTCTAACCGCACTTGGCCTCAGAGCCGATGCTCTGGACAGCGACTCCCCCTGAACCATTCCCCTGACAGAGGACCTGCTCTCTCAGGGGAAGGACACGTTCTGGCATCCCAGATCAGACCTCTGGAACACCCATGTCTGGTCTCTAGACGGGACGAGAAGATCCTAAGATGGCTACTCCCCCTATACGGCTGAGACCATCACCCAGGCTAGGGCCCCATCTACTAGGCGGTTACACGCCTCTAGACGGTGCCTCTTCTCGTCCTGGTGTCTTTCTCAACGAGAAAGACCCACTGAGGTGCTTGATCAGGATTGTGTTCCCCTCCTCACGAGACTGGAGACTAACATCTCCCTTCCACACTGAAAGTGTATGTAGTCGCTATTGCCACTCATCACGACTCAGTCGGTGGAAAGTTTCTAGGGCAACACGACCTGGTCACCAGGTTCCTAAGCAGCGAGAGGGCGGAATCCGCCTCATCTCCGCTCCATACCCTCTTGGGACCCTAAGTGGTCCTGGGGAGCCTCAGGGCCCCCCAAAGAGCCCCTCGGAGGTTCCGATCTTCCTCATAGAGTAAGACGGCCCTCCTGACGGCGCTCACTTCCTTCAAGAGGGTAGGGGACCACCGAGCATCCTCCGTGTCCCTGGATTGCCTTAAACTCGGCCCTGGAAACTCTCACGTTATCTTGAGACCCAGGCCCGGATGCGTGCCCAAGAAGTTCCCACTACTCCCTCCGGGGCCAAGTGTTGAACTTGCAGGCGCTCCCCATAGGGGAGGAAGACCCAACCCGATTAGTGTTGTGTCCAGTACGTACTGGACCGCACGCAGAGCTCTGAAGCTCTGACCAGCTCCGTGTCTGTTGGAGGACAGCAGAAGGGGAAGGCTGTCTCCAAACAGAGGCTGGCGCACTGGGTCGTGGACGCCGTTACGACGGCATTCCGATCTCAGAATCTCCCATGCCCATTGGCAGTGAGGGCTCACTCCACACGGAGTTTAGCCACCTCCTGGACACTGGCAGAAGCGCCTCTCTAGCAGACATCTGTAGAGCTGCGGGTTGGGCTATGCCCAAACACCTTCGCAAGGGTTAACAACCTTCGCGTAAACCCGGTGTCAGCCCACGTCCTGCGTGGCGACATGTAGGACTTGCATCCGGGGGGGCGTATGCCTGCGAAAGCACCTTTCCACCCTCTAACAGGTTGGGTCAGTGTGCTATTTACCTTTTCTTCTTACCCGAACACATCGCTAAGAAACTGGTACCTCACCAGCCTCCCTTCTTACCCAGACACTGGTTAAGAATAGGCATTCCATCCATCACCAAACAAGCACCCCCTGGGGGCTGGCTGGGCAGAGCAGCCTTCCCCCTTAGGCCGGGATACCATGTGAGCTATCACAGATAGCTCTAACCGGACCTAGTGCTACCGGACGTCTGTAACACCCCCTCCGTGGGCTGTTCCGTCTGATGTATCCTCATGAGAATGGTTCCCACTCCTGGTAACCCATGAGCTTCCCCAGGTGGGCCTCCACCTCGCGGTTAACTACTCAGTCCGCACGTTCCATGCGTTCTCCTCCAAGGACGAGACCATACCTATATCCACCATATTCCTCCCCACGGGTAGGAGGTGGCCTCTGTAGCGCTTCTCTGATTAAGAGTCGCGCTTACCCGGTGTAAACTGATCTGGACGGCCTCTCGCCTATAGAGAGCTAAGGCCCCGTCCGTGAAAGTTACCGGTCAGGGCTGTACCCATCTTTCTCCAAGAAAGCTCTGGAACCCCCCGACCACCACACTGGAAGGTTACAGTCTCACGAAAGCTTCGAGATGACACGCCCAGGCTTGTTACCGTCGCTTCGCTAGAGATTGTGACGCGATACAGCGTTGTGGCGTTTTCCATAGGCAACCCCATCTGTCGTTCTCGACACAACGTCGAGAGACCGACAGAAAGGGAACGTCTTGGTTACGTATGTAACCTCAGTTCCCTGATGGAGGGAACGAGACGTTGTGTCCCTTATGCCACGAACACGTATCGTATTCTGCTGCAGTTTGAGAGGTCTCAGGCTCTTCAGAACAAAGGTAAGTGAATGCTGCACGCCGGCCTCCTTTTATACCGGATTTCCGGGGGCGGAGCCCGGCATGCAAATTGCATTCGCCAAATTTCATTGGCCTTTTCTATAGTAGTCAGAGTTGATTGGTTCTCAAGGGCGAACCCCATCTGTCGTTCTCGACACAACGTCTCGTTCCCTCCATCAGGGAACTGAGGTTACATACGTAACCAAGACGTTTTTCCACCATATTGATCAAAGAACGATCGTTCAACATTCCAAGCTTTGGCTTCTGCTAAGCTCTACAAAAGTGTAATATTTGATCAGATCTTCGAGTCATTTTTAGGTACTTTTTTAGCATACCTAGAGAGATAGTTCACTCAAAAATCCTGTCATCATTTATTCATCATAGTTCATTCAAAACCTGCATAGGACTCTTTTGTATGCATAACACAAAATACGTTATTTTGAAATGAAGCTATTTTGAGAAATGTCTCATTGGATTTGGATCCACACAATGAAGTCAATGGAGGCCAATTTGGTTTGGTTACCAACGTTCCTCAAAATATCTTCTTTTGTCTTCTGCAGGTTTGGAATGACATGAGGATTAGAAAATTGGAAAATAATTCAAATTTTTGTGTGTACTATTCCTTTCTTGAAAAGTGAAAACTGCATTTTAGTATTCATGTAAGGCTATTGTGTTTTTTTTTAATTAACTAAAACAAACAAGTGTTGTTCATGTATTGGTCTCACACAATAATACAACAAGAAAAAACATTGATATCTGTTTTGCTATCTGCTATTTGTTATCTAATCTATTTATTTTAAGGCCGTCAAATGATTAATGAAGGTAGTGTTTGCATAATATATGTCTGTGTACTGTGCATATTAATTTTGTATTTATAAACATTATGTGTTTAGGAAATATTTACAGGCACTCTAAAAAAAAATGCTGGGTTGAGCCTGTTGGGTCATTTTGTTAGGTTATTTTCTTAGTGTTGGGTCATTTTTTGAGTAACCCAAACGCTGGGTTACCAGTCGGGTCCAATTGACTGACAGTTGAGAGAGTAAACCCCTGGCACTGCTCGACGTCTCAGACAAACTCTACCTCCGCGGGCATTTGATCCACCTCATCTCGGAAAGCTGTTATTCGGAGAATAAAAGGTAGTATTTAATGTATAAAACTATTACTGTACTTCAAAAAAAAATCTAAAGTATGCAAAATTCGGCTGTTCGCATTAGGTTTGAAAAGTAACATTACAATCTAGCTCCGTTAAAAAACTTCCAAAAGTGCCACACTGTTGTCTACAAACTCCTAGGAAAAGAATCCTCTTCAGTATGACTGCTCCGTAGATATATCAGATTAAGCAGTACTGGAACTGAAAGAACTAAAGCTTTAAAAAAAAATATATGAATATATATGTTTATATATATATATATATATTTTTTTTCTTGTGCGACTTTATGTATGTGTTAAAATCTAAACTTATGTAATTTATTCATGTTTATTTTTTTATTATGTGTAAAAAAATTGCATCGAAGTGTTTTATATGCCGATTTATTGTTCATTGAGCATTAAATGTTTCAAGTTTTTATGAATTCCTTTTGTCTTGCATTTCGATCCTTAATAAAACCTCAACTTTTGATTCTTACTAGTGCCTCAAGTAATTCTGTGATTTTATTATAATTTTTTTCAAACATTTTGGGTTTGTTGTAAACCAGCAATGTAATAGTTGATGTAAATAAAACAACCCAGCATGTTAGGTCAAAGATTTAACCCAAATGTCTGGGTTAAAATTACCCAACGCTGGGTTTGTCCATATTTGACCCAGCATAGGGTTACCAAAATAACCCAAATTGGGTTGTTTAAACTAAGCCTTTTTTTAGAGAGTGCATTTATTTATATTTACATAGAATTTCATTGTTTATATTTTATATATGAATTGGTAGATTTTTAAATATAAAAGTTTATTAATTTTATATATTTTTATGCATGCAAGTGTATGTTTTTACAAAATTAATTTGCGCAGCATTCAGACAGATATTGTGTCACATAGACTTTTATTCTGGATGTGATTAATCGCGATTAATCGTTTCACAGCTCTATTTTATTTCTTTAAAAATGTAACTAAATCTTTTCTCTCTACAGGTGTTTCAGCTTTTTGAAATCTGGTAATTTGGCACTTCTTGTATTATTTCCTCTCTATTATATATTGGTTTATTCTTTCCTAATTCTTGTTAGTCACCATAAATTGTCACTAAACTCGACTCACTGACATTCTCTGAATCTCCTTCCTCACTGGAACTTTCCAGAACGTCAGGAGCGAGAAGAAGATGTGATCTTTCAACATCTCCTGAGTCACTTCTGTTTTTAATGTCCAACGTCATTCTGTGGAGGCCACAGGAAAAGACTTTACTGCACCGCAGAAGGCGGGAAACAGAAAAAAAACACGCTCACTCCTCCCATGCAGATGTATTCCCTCGTTCCTGTACAACGGAAACCATTAGAGCGGCCATCAATCTGCCACCATTTTGAGGTAAAGCTCCAAGAATAGGAATTCAAGAGCACAACGGAAGCCGCAAAGACGTACACCAATAGCTCACAAATGCTTGTCAAAATATGGAAACTTGTATGTTTATAAAAAGAAAGGGATGGGGTTAATCTTCTTAAAAAATCCCGAAAACTTTGCGTAGACTTCATCCTTAAAGTGTCCGTATGCACAGTCAAGAGTTTTATGTTAGATCAGGTTTATGTTCATGTTTCATATTCTTAAATTCTTATATTCATATCCTTACTCTTCCATTGTCAGTGTTTTAAAACTTCATGTTCCATTTTGTTTTATTCTCTCTGCATGATTCATAGTTTCAGGGCATGCAAATGTTCACTAACTAAAGTCTGTTCTTTTTATCTCTCGTTTCTTTCCCTCCTCATTTCTCTTTGCCATCCAAGCTTGAAGACAGCCTGTAATCTCGGTCTCTTAATTCAATTAAGGCCTATCAAGTTTCTTCCATCCCTCTCTTACCACCATGATCACGGAGCTCGGCTGCGCCCCCGTGCCAACTCAAACAGCTTTGTTTTTACAAAAACCTTTTTAGATTGTTCTGTCTCAGTTCAGGTCTTACAGGTTGCACTTTAAGCTCAGACATGCTAAGACGAACAGACACAAAATCTTACTTCTCTCTTGCTGAGAGTTACCATGGATTTCTTTGAAAACATTAAAGATGAAGCATATAGGACGCATTTCTCAAACCCGTTTAATCTGACTCAGATGAGCAGCAACGCACAGACGTTTGCACATGAAAGTTGATTTACTCCACTGATGTGGCTTCAGCCGCTCTCTCTTTAAAGACGATCTAAATCCATCCCAGAATCCCCCAAATCTGGGAGAGCTTTGTCCCTGCCATTACAGATAATGACTTTGACCCAGTACGGATGATTAAGTGTAATGGTGTACTTGAATAGGGTTGATCTGCCAAAAGCAAGTTAAAAGAAAGAGCAAGAAAAGGGTTTCCCCTTCTCCATCTCGTCCATTAATCAAACACACGTCTCATTAAATGAAATATGACTTTCTCTCTAGTGTAGAGGAAAAACGGCATGTCATTTGGATATTAAATATTCATCAGCAAAAGAAAAAGCTTTTAGCTTGTTTTGAAGGGTTTTATTTCTTATTGTCAACTTTAAGTGGACAGATTAATGGCCTCTGCATGGCGTCCTTGATATATTGGTGTTTTATGTACATATACATTTTATCCCTGCCATTTCCTCAAAAGCTGTTTTGTTGACTTGTTTCATCACATTTGTAAGTATATTTAGGTCCAGTGTTTAATTTTTGGAATGATACAATATAATATAGAGTACATAGCTATGGCTTCAGAGGTGTAGAAAGAGCTTACACAGCGAAGCGTTAAGTTTTTATTACATCAGAATGAGCTATTTCTATCTACATACACCGCGGGTCCCCTCGCATAAAATTCGCCATGTTCTGTCAGCCGTCGTACGGTTTCGAAAGGGTGGGGGAGGGTTGGAGTTAGCCATTGGTTGCAATTCACAACATTGCCGCTGACTGGACCTTTGACGGTTATAGTATTTACGATAATCATCAGTACATGTTCAGTATTTTCTTGCATTCATTTGTAGAAAAGGAAAACTAGAGAAACTGTCAAAATCACTGAAAAGACGCTTTGTACTTTTTAGACCTCACATACTGAAAAAAAGTTCATATTCACTCTTAAGCAATACAGCAGTAATTATTTTATCATGGCATGCATTTTGGAAAAGTTCAACAATTAAATAACCTTGGTTCCCTTTCTGTCGGTCTCTCGACGTTGTGTCGAGAACGACAGATGGGGTTCGCCCTTGAGAACCAATCAACTCTGACTACTATAGAAAAGGCCAATGAAATTTGGCGAATGCAATTTGCATGCGGGACTCCGCCCCCGGAAATCCGGTATAAAAGGAGGCCGGCGTGCAGCATTCACTTACCTTTTGTTCTTCAGAGCCATCGCTCATGATTACATCTCAGGATTCTCAAATCCTCTTCAAACTTCACTACCGGATCTTCGACGTGTTGCAGCGGATCGTCCCTTCCTGCAGCGACCTTCCCCTGGGCGTCTCGGTGGTTCCAGTGGTGTCAGAGCTATTTCCAAAAAGTCCTTTTCAGGACTCGGCACTCTACAGCGCGGCTGTAGTCCCGCTGTTCTCTTGGGTGCGGTACCCTCATCGAGGAGGGGGATGGACACGATCGCTGTGTTAGGTGTCTGGGCGTCCAGCACGCTGAAGCAGCGTTCGTTGACACATCTTGCCCGCACTGCGGGCAGATTGTCATGCAGAAGTTGCAGTCACGGTTGGCTGTCTTCCTCCGGGAACCAGCCAACATTTCGTCTGCTACCAGGGTTGTGGCATCTATGGCTACGGCCCCGATGTCCTCTCGTGTTAGCAGCGTTAGTGATTCGGGGGCTACTGTGAGCGTCAACCCGCCAGCCAAGCGCTCACGGGCCGTTCACACCCCAGCACGCTCTTCTGACCGTTCCCCAACCGGCGGTGGCATACCGTCCGGATCCTCATCCACGCACTCGGAAACGGGGCGTGGCGAAGATGAGATGTCTATCGCAGCATCGGAGGGAGATTTGCTGGCATCCGACAATGACGAATCCGAGCTTCCCCCTACGGTGGGCCAAGCTCTGGAGGAAGCAGACGTTGAGATGTCGGCCATGCTAACCCGGGCTGCCGCGAGCATTGGGTTGCAGTGTACGACACTGCCTCTACCCCAACGCTCGCGGTTGGACACATGGTTTCTGGGGTCGGATCGTGGTGTCAAGCCACGCCCACCCCCGGTTCCATTCTTCCCGGAGGAGCATGAGGAGCTGTGTCGGACATGGAGCGCCCCACTCACGGCTCGCTCCTCTCAGTCCAGCTCCGCCTCCCTCACCTCCCTCGATGGTGGGGCGGCCAAGGGCTACGTCGACGTCCCCCAGGTGGAACGGGCGATTGCGGTGCACCTGTGCCCGCAGACGGCCGCCACCTGGAGGACCCGGCCTCGCCTTCCGTCCAAAGCCTGTAAGACTTCGGCATCCCTGGTGGCGAAGGCTTACAGTACTGCGGGCCAGGCCGCCTCCTCTCTCCACGCCATGGCCATCCTGCAGGTCCACCAGGCTAAGGCGTTGAGAGAGCTCCACGAGGGCAGGGCCGACCCAGGTGTTATGCAGGAACTCCGTGCCGCCACTGACCTCGCTCTACGGGCGACTAAGGTGACGGCGCGGGCCCTGGGTCTGACGATGTCCACTCTGGTGGTCCAGGAGAGACACCTCTGGCTCAACCTTGCGAGAATGAGTGACGCCGAGAAAGTCCGCTTTCTCGACGCACCCATCTCGCAGGGTGGGCTGTTTGGTGACACCGTCGAGAGCTTCGCACAGCAGTTCTCGGCGGTGAAGGAGCAGACGGAGGCTATAAGCCATATCTTACCGCGTCGTGACTCGGCCGCCCCCAGGCCTCCGAGTTCCCGTGCACCACCTGCTCCCCGACAGCCCCGGACCCCTTCGAACTCTGCACCGGCTCAAGTGCACCCCCGTGCTGCACCCCGGAAAAAGAGCCCGAAGGGAAGACCTCCTCCTCGTCAACAGCCTTCTAGGAAGAAGCGGCCCTGACGAGAAGACACCGGAGGAAGCAACATCTGGCCCGACCCTCACAGTACCATCTCTGACCGGTCGGTATGGGACGATCCCTGCCTCGTCTCCACAGCCAGGCCCTTTTCAGGGCCTGGCGCCCACTTACTCACAAAGAGAGTTGCTTTCCCCGGGCGTTCATTCCAGCCGATCGCACACTCCACCGGACTGTGCTCGGCGAACCGACCTCACACCCTGGCGAGGTGTGAGGCCGTACACATGCGACAACTGTCACCACTCTCAAACCGACAGTGCGTGCCGTTGTCCCGCCAGGCAGGCAAAAAGGCGGAGTCAACCATCCCTCCGGGGAAACCTCCGCGACATGCGGTTGGCTCTGCCTGCCAACGAACCACCCTCGGTCGGAATGATGAAGCAGACCGTCCCCTTGGTCCCCCTGTCACAGTCCATGGGAGCTTGGCAAAAGTTGCCCACACTGTCTTGGTGGCTAATGCGGACGGTCCGTCTCGGCTACTCGATCCAGTTCGCCAGGGCCCCTCCCAAGTTCCGGGGCATCATCTTCCCCTCTCTCAGAGGCAGAGACGCCTCCGTGCTTCGGGCAGAGGTCTCCACTCTCCTGGCGAAACAGGCGATCGAGTCCGTCCCACAAGCCGAGATGTACAGCGGGTTTTACAGCCCGTACTTCATCGTTCCAAAGAAAGACGGAGGGTTGCGCCCCATTCTGGACTTACGTACCCTGAACAGGCACCTTCACAAGCAGCCTTTCAGGATGCTAACCCAGAGGCGCATCCTGACATCTATCAGGTGTCAGGATTGGTTTGTGGCAATCGACCTGAAGGACGCTTACTTTCATGTCTCGATTCTTCCTCGACACAGACCGTTCCTACGGTTCGCTTTCGAGGGTCGGGCATATCAGTACAGAGTCCTCCCCTTCGGTCTGTCCCTGTCTCCACGAGTCTTTACGAAGATCGTGGAGGCCGCCCTTTCTCCTCTCCGGGAGAAGGTCGTGCGAATACTCAACTATCTCGACGACTGGCTTATCTTGGCGCACTCGCGAGATCTGTTGTGTACGCAGAGGGACATGGTGCTCCGGCACCTAGATCGATTGGGCTTTCAGGTCAACCGAGAAAAGAGCAAACTCTCCCCAGTGCAGAGCATCCTCTTTCTCGGTATGGAACTCAACTCTGTCACCATGACGGCGCAGCTGTCCGCAGCACGCGCCCAGTCAATGTTGAACTGCCTGGAACACTTCAGGCAGTCGGCGGTCCCCCTGAAACAATTTCAGAGGCTCCTGGGACACATGGCGTCTTCCGCGGGGGTAATACCCCTCGGATTGATGCACATGCGACCGTTTCAGCATTGGCTACAGAGTCGAGTTCCGAGGACGGCGTGGCACACCGGCAACAGGCGTATGGTGGTAACTCCTGTCTGCCGACGCACCCTAAACCCATGGTCTTCCATGACCTTTCTCCAAGCGGGAGTTCCCCTCGGGCAGATTACGAGGCACGTTGTGGTGACAACAGATGCCTCGCTGCAGGGTTGGGGTGCAGTGTGCAACGGGCACGCAGTAGCGGGGCGCTGGACGGGCCCCCGGCTGCGCTGGCATATCAATTGCCTAGAGCTGTGGGCGGTGCTGCTTGCACTGAGAAGGCTCCGGCCTCTGGTACAGGGCCAGCACGTACTGGTCCGCCTGGACAGTACGGCAGCCGTAGCGTATATCAATCGCCAGGGTGGCGTACGCTCTCGGCAGCTAACACAACTTGCCCGACGCCTCCTCCCCTGGAGTCAGCAGGTGATCCGCTCCCTGCGGGCCACACACATCCCAGGCGTACTAAACGAGACAGCCGACGCGCTCTCTCGCCAGTACACGCCCTGCGGAGAGTGGCGACTCCACCCCCGCGCAGTTCAGCTCATTTGGGTACAGTTCGGCCAGGCACAGATAGACCTCTTTGCCTCCCGAGACAACACCCATTGTCCGCTTTGGTACGCTTGCGCACAGCTGGCCGCGGGACAAGCGGAAGTACGCCTTCCCCCCAGTGAGCCTCCTTGCACACACACTGTGCAAGGTCAGGAGCAACAAGTGTTAATGGTTGCGCCGTACTGGCCCAACCGCACTTGGTTCTCGGAGCTGATGCTCTTGACAACAGCTCCCCCCTGGCCCATTCCCCTGACAGAGGACCTGCTCTCTCAGGGGATGGGCACGTTATGGCATCCCAGACCAGACCTCTGGAACCTCCATGTCTGGTCTCTGGACGGGACGAGGAGATCCTGAGCAGGTTACACCCCGCTGTGGCTGAAACCATTGCACAGGCCAGAGCGCCATCCACTAGGCGGTTATACGCTTACAAATGGCGCCTCTTCTCATCCTGGTGTCTCTCCCAAGGAGCAGACCCACAGAGATGCTCGATCGGTATCGTGTTGTCCTTCCTACAAGAGAAATTGGAGACTAACATCTCCCCTTCCACGCTGAAAGTGTATGTAGCCGCAATTGCCTCTCATCACGACTCAGTAGATGGAAGGTCTCTAGGACAACACGACCTGATCACCAGGTTCCTAAGGGGCGCGAGAAGGCGGAACCCGCCTCGTCTCCGCTCCGTACCCTCTTGGGACCTTAACGTGGTCCTGGGGGGCCTATCCAGGCCTCCCTTCGAGCCCCTTGAAGCTTCCGATCTTCCTCACCTGACGAGTAAGACGGCCCTTCTGTTGGCGCTCGCCTCCTTCAAGAGGGTAGGGGACCTCCAAGCATTCTCTGTGTCCCCGGATTGCCTTGAATTCGGGCCTGGTAACTCTCACGTTGTCCTGAGACCCAGGCGCGGATACGTGCCCAAAGTTCCCACTACTCCCTTTCGGGACCAAGTGGTGAACTTGCAGGCGCTCCCCATCGGGGAGGAAGACCCAACCCGGTCCGTGTTGTGTCCAGTACGCGCACTGCGCCTCTACTTAGACCGCACACAGAGCTTCCGCAGCTCTGACCAGCTCTTTGTCTGTTTTGGAGGACAGCAGAAGGGGAAGGCTGTCTCCAAGCAGAGATTAGCGCACTGGATCGTGGATGCCGTTACGACGGCATACCGATCACAGAATCTCCCATGCCCACTGTCGGTTACGGCTCACTCCACACGGGGTCTGGCCTCCTCATGGGCATTGGCCAGAGGCGCGTCTCTAGCAGACATTTGTAGGGCTGCGGGTTGGGCTACGCCCACCACCTTCGCAAGGTTTTACAATCTTCGCGTAAACCCGGTGTCAGCCCACGTCCTACGTGGCGACATGTAGGACTGGCATCCAGGAGGGCGTATGCCTGCGAAAGCACCATCCCACCCTCTAGCAGGTTGGGTCAGTGTGCTATATATATACCTTTTCTTCTTACCCTATCACATGGCTAAGGAAATTGGTACTTCACCAGCCTCCCTTCTTACCCAGACTCTGGTTAAGAACAGGCATTCCATCCATCACTAAGCAAAGCACCCCCTGCGGATTGGTTGGGCAGAGCAACCTTTCCCTTAGGCCGGGATACCATATGACCTATCACAGATAGTTCTAACCGGCCTGGTGCTGTCAGACGCAGCAACACCCCCACCGTGGGTTGTTCCGTCTGCTATACTCTCATGACTATGGTTCCCACACATGGTAACCCATGAACTTCCCCAGGTGGACCTCCACCTCGCGGTTAACTACCCAGTCCGCACATTCCATGCGTTCTCCTCCAAGGACGAGACCATACTTTTATCCACCATATTCCTCCCCACGGGTAGGAGGTGGCCTCTGTAGCGCTTCTCTGATTAAGAGTCGCGCTTACCCGGTGTAAACTGATCCGGACGGCCTCTCGCCTATAGAGAGCTAAGGCCCCGTCCGTGAAAGTTACCGGTCAGGGCTGTACCCATCTTTCTCCAAGAAAGCTCTGGAACCCCCCGACCACCACACTGGAAGGCTACAGTCTCACGAAAGCTTCGAGATGACACGCCCAGGCTTGTTACCGTCGCTTCGCTAGAGATTGTGACGCGATACAGCGTTGTGGCGTTTTCCATAGGCAACCCCATCTGTCGTTCTCGACACAACGTCGAGAGACCGACAGAAAGGGAACGTCTTGGTTACGTATGTAACCTCAGTTCCCTGATGGAGGGAACGAGACGTTGTGTCCCTTATGCCACGAACACGTATCGTATTCTGCTGCAGTTTGAGAGGTTCTCGACACAACGTCTCGTTCCCTCCATCAGGGAACTGAGGTTACATACGTAACCAAGACGTTTTTATCACAGTTTTCATGTGTCGTGTCATGCTATTCGTCTTTAAGACTGCAGTTGGATGACTTTGTCATTCCATATCTTTGATTTTATTGAAATTCAACAGACACTGGACTGGAATGGCCACTATAGAAATGTTGATTAAAAGAAAAGTTGAATTTTTTTCTGCGGCTGAATAGTTAAATCATTTATGGTTTTATAATTAAATTCTAATTAATTTCTATAGCACTTTCCAACGCAGAGCACTTGCAAAGCAATTTCCCAGAAAACACATTGTAGACATTTGAAGGATTAGTATGAAAATAAGGAGAAAATATTAAATATGATCAAATAAACAGTATTATGGATTTTTTTATAAGATGTACATTATAATTATTAATAGAAGAAGTAGTAGTAATAGCAATAATTCTGTTTAAAATAACTAATGTTACACAAAAAGTTTAGCTATATTGATTGTCACATTAATAAAGGGCAAAACCATATAATTAGTTAACTACCTGCTGCTCTAATTCCTAAATTCTAGGTGTCTAAAAGCATTGCCATAGTAACGTGACCACATTATTTAGTGAGGTCATGTGTGATCGCATGTTAATCACTACCTGCACACGGCTCTAATCTCTTTCTCTCTGTTTTTCCTTATCTTCTGAACCCATCTTGTCTCTTCTTTGTTCATGTTATCTTCGTCATCTCTCCATGACTCAGTACGGCAGAGCTCTTCTCTCTCAAGTGCCGTCTCATGACTTGGTTTTTGTGATTTATGATAGGAAACGTGGTGTACTCTAATAGATGGTTAACATTCACTAGTGGACATATATTGTACGGGATAGATTTACATTGTAACAATATTTTAACTTCATGTATTTATTTTTTGCATACGGTAAAATGACATTAAATGAGTATCGATGGATGTGTTTATTTGATCAGGTTAGCATTTAACACATATCTTTGGTTTTGCTAGCATCGTGCTCTACCAGTTGAGCTAGATTTTTATTTACGTCTATTATGTTGACTGATCTTTTAGATTATAGGTCCAATGTGTGTTTTTTCGGAGGATCTATTGATCCTCAATAACTAACCTATCTCTTCAGAAGTGTATAACAATCTTACATAATGAAACGTTGTATTTTATTACTTTAGAAGTTATTTCTATACATCCTCCCCTTGCATAGCATATTTCATGTGTTTTTTGCAGTGGCCCGAAATGGACAAACTGCTATACAGAGCACGTTTCCTAAATGCATATACTTATTAAATCCTTGCTTCACAATTCATTTTAGAAATGAAATTGTTAATATTAATATTTTATATATTATATATATAAGTTCATAATAATAATAACGGTTTCATTTCTCACTTGTTTCTCCTGTGTTGCATCTCAGTACCATATGAGCATGTGGATATTCTTCAGAGAAAGATTTTCCATTGTTTTTCATATTTAATTAAAACAAACAGGAGAATGTCATATTGAATATCCCCGTGCCACTATAGAGCTAAAACCTCTCATCTTTCTCATTCTGAACAGTTCCAGAAAGATTCCAGATGGCTTACTCCAGTCGTTCATAAAGAAAGCTAAAATCTCCTATTTTCTGCACTTCAACACAGCTGCTATAAATGTCCAGGTATTTGACAGACAAATGGTTTTTAAAATGTAAAATATGTTTGAAATACAAATGTGGTATTATCACAGTCATCATCTGATATTCACAATTAAAGCAGATTTTTATTGAGGCTTTTGGTATGTTTAGTTATTAGAGTTTGTGTTAATCTTGACACCTGCTTTTTCCTCAAAGGTCAGTTGTAAGACAGAGACTGTTTATCTTGTTTTTGATTAACTTTTGTGGTTTCACAGCAAGTGTTAATGGAATCACCCTTCAGTTGGGCGCAGAATGGAAAGGTGTAAAACAAGTGCTATTTTGTGCCTCTGCCGTGCAGTTTTTAGAATCCTCTTTCGTTTCATGTCTCCCTGTTGTCTCATCAACGTCTCCAATACTGCATCCCTTCATCAACACCCCACCAGAAATGTGTTTCTTTTACCTCTTATTACACAATATATCTGTTAGAATTATCATTAATATTATTCAATTCGTTTCAAAAGTAAACACCCTGTGTGAAAAACAGAATCACTAAGTGGTTTCTTCTCTCTTTAATGTGAAACCTGAACTTGCATGTCTTTCACAAGTTTTAACAATTCCCAGGGAAATCGTAAAGCAACTTTCTTGAGAAAGACCTAAGGGCGAATTTATAAAAAAATTATATCCAGATGGGATCAGAAGCTCAACAAGTTTGAAACATCACCCCAAATGAATAAATCAACGTTTACACAAAGTTTATTGAGAAGATCAAGCAGATTGGTAACTAGTGACATTTAAACGAAAACGAAACTGCAGAACTTGATTTAAGGATAAGTTAACCTTAAAAATGGATATATCCTCCTGTTGTTGGAAACCAAGATATAGGGCCCACTGTATTTGTTGAACAAGGAAGAAGATATTTTAAGAAACGTCTCTGCGATTGGGTGTAATGCTGTTTGGTCTTCAAATGATCTTCTTTTGTGTTTTTCAGAAGGAAAACCCCATACATGTTTGTTATGAAAAGAAGGTGGGTTAATGATGAAAGAATTTTCATTTTTGTTGAACCATTCCTTAAATTATTGGCTACAGGGACCAGGCGGTTGGAAATTGCTGGTTAGCAGACATCTGGTTTCTGGTCAGATATCTTGCTTTTTTTGCACTGCCTCATCAAACATGAAACTACATATATTTCTGCTTTATCTGTGCACATTAACCTACACCAGACACAAAATTTATTCACCTTAGTACTACAGCTAGCAGGGGAGAAATGATCAAACAAAAAAAAGGTGCTGTTCCAGCAAGTCGCCGTGCTTGAGATGGGACCGGGCCCGAGCGGAGGGTTCAGTTTCTGTGCCGCAGGTGAAAAGGTGTTCTTTTTCCTCCAGGTAAACCGGGGAGGAGATCAGAGAGCGCGGTATGAAGCATCCCAGCAGGTGTGAATAGTTTCTGTGGGTGTTCTGCTTGTGCTGGGCTGCAGCTCAAAGGTCTTAAAGATGAGAGGTAATAATCACGAAGCGTTCCACTGTGTGACATTGTGCTTTAATTAAAGAACTTAAAGCAACACGGGGAGATGGATGAGTGTGTGTCTGTCTATGTGTGTGTGTTTGTGGGCTTCAATAGAACACCACTTTCATCTTTCCTTTGAGAATGCTAACATTTTACAACCCCAAGGGCAAAGAACACATACCAATGTATATGTTTGTTGCTGGGAAGAAAGACGTTGGTTCAAAAAACTGGGGAAAAGAGAATGTTTATATTTGTGCAGTTTGTGTCATCAAAATAGTAAAATTAGTCCGTTAAAACAGTTAATGTCAAAGTGTTACTGTTTGGGAGGGTGTACGTAGTGGTGAAATTTTTCATAAACCACATACATATGAAGAGTTAATTTGCAAAAACAGATAACAGATAGTAATGTTTTTGTTGTGTTTTATTGTGTAAGTTGTATTTTTAAAATTATTATTGCTTAATCAATACAATCCAACTGCAGTTTGATTTTACTTAATAAAGTATTATTGCATAATAAAAAAATGATTTCCGAAAATGTTTTAGGAAATAAATTCTTCATAAATTCATGCACAAACTATTCTTTGCTTTCATCTGTTTAGCTTTTTTTCTGCAGTAAATGGACTATTTTTGTGAATTTAACTTGGTATATACTGTGTTGCGTATGGTTGTCTATGTTATCAACAAATGGCCTAACAAGCCATTGTACGCCAAACAAGCCGTAAAAAATTATTCAAAAATGTGTAATTCAAAAAGGTTTGTATATCAAACAAGCTGTAAAAAGGCAAGCATGATGCTATAAGTGGATGTGACTTTCCACTCAACCAATAACCTGCTTTTAACAAGTTATAACAAGACAAGAAGGCCGTTTGTGCTTGCAACGTATGACAGAGCTGTAAAGTATGTAAGTTGCAAGTTTTTGACTCCCCTAAATATTTTTACCTGAATAATAGAACAGAAATATAATTACAAATTGTTAATAGTCTCTTCATAAGAACAAAAAAACAGACTTCATTTTTCTAATGACACACCTTGTGTGTACAGGCAGAGATACTCTGTAATTGACCACTTAAGGTTTAAGTAACCAACCCAGATACAATTCACCCTGTTCTCACCACAACCGATACTTCACAGGCATGATACTCATCCGGTATTTCTTTCTACTCTTTAATGACATACATTTTTCTAATGTTGTATTGAATTGAATTGAATGAATCTAGTTTTAGTGTTTAATCCCTGTGATTTGTGTAGGATTTACCCTTTTTTTTACGTTATTACACAGATGAAAACAAGGTAATGATCTTATACATCTACAGTACACAAATTAAAGGCATAGTTCAGCCAAAAATGAAAATTCTTGAATCATTTATTCCATTACAAACCTGTATGACTTTCTTTTACAGAACACAAACGATATTTTAAAGAACGTTGGCGACCAAACAACAGTCCTCGCATTGACTTCCATTGAACGGATACAAAACCACTAAGACATTTCTCAAAATATCTATCTCAGTAATTGTTTTACGTTGTACCGCATTTGGATGTATGAATTTGACAGGTGTTCTTTTTTCATGGACAAACCCATGGCATTGCTAGTTTTCCAGGTCTACAAAATACATACCACCAGGTACATATTGCAAAATGATCACAACAACAGTAACGTTAACAACAACATTTGATATTATATTGGGGTGTATTAAATTGAATTTTAACCAGACATCGTATTTTGTGTACGTTTCACGAGTTCCGAACCCAGAGCGCACAAAACGATATCGGCCGGCTTTGTAAGAATCGAAACACAACGCGACCCGGTTGTGATGCTTTTATACTGTTTTTCGTCATTGTTTGCAATAAATACTTATATTTCCGTGTTGCGCGTTTATGTGGCTGGGAAGTGGGTAGTTTTAGGTTTAGGGTAGAAGTGGGGTTAGGTGCTCTAAAATATATATTTTAAGCACAAATAATAAGTATTTATAAAATCAGAGGAAAATCTTGATACCAACCAATACAGTGCTTCTCTTTAGCTCACCCTGTTGTCTTTTGTGTCTCAAAACTGTAGCAATATGTACCTGATGGTACGTATTTTGTGGTGCTGCAAAAAGTGTTCAGAGTTACGTATTCCCTGTGAGACCAGGTGGCAAATATGTGTGCATTGAATATGATTACGTTACGTCGTCACGACAAATATGCGAATCACAAAGTTACGTCGCTAGAACGTTATTATGGTACGTCGTGGCGATATGGTCCCGTCGCTACGTCGTCACAACGTAACTGTGTTAGCTGGGGTTACATACCCATTAAACTGTAAGTCTCCGAAGGAAACCCTTCTCTAATCATTTTAGTTTGAAAGACTGAACTATTAAAGGTTCATTTTGTACATGTAATGGTTCTAGCATGGAGATAGATTAAGCCCCCTATATCTTATGATGATAGATGATTCACCCGCTTATGTTCGCTTTCATATCCAAGCAAATCATTTCAAACGTTAAAAAGGCAGCAGGCTGCTAGTGTTATTTTTACCCAGCTATTTTGGGTTTTGGGTGAGTTCGTTTTAATTTCAGCGGTCAATGAAGTCACTGAACAATTCTGTCATGACTGCTGTTCCCCGAATGCTCTGCTCTAAACACTGATGTAATGGATCCAACATTCATATGATCTCCCACTAGAGAGAGACATTTTGCACAACTGATGTTGCTCTTTTAGTTTGTATGACACTGAAATGGTCCTGTGATTATTGTGCAAAATCATTCAATAAAAAGATTGACAGTTATAATATTCTTTTAACTTGTAACTGTAATAACTTTATACGTAGTGTCCCAATGTTGGCAATCTATAAAACGATCTAAAGTAATGATTCCATTATTCACCCAATTTCTTAGTATATATATCTGTCTGTCACTTATCTAACCATAGAAATACCAGCGAGTTTGTAAGTTTTCTAACACACAGATATTATAATTCCGACGAGCCTCCAGCGCGCAACAGGTAGACTCTACACCCCATGCACGGGGCAGGTTGAATCTATTGCCTCGATTTCCTGTCACATGATTTGAAATAGGATCCCTACTTTTTTTCTGCTATCTTCTGTGTGTCTGGGGGCAGCACTGATCTGCCTATAGAACTTCAGACGCTCTTAACGCAGCGCTCGCCAAGATCTCATTACATTCAACTGCTCCAGCTCGACCCGACTGCACTGAAAACAGTTCACCTGCGAGGACAGACGAGAAGAGTAGAGCTTTCTTAAAAACTACAGAAGAGGGAGAGATGGATCCTTGGAGAATCGCTGCTTTGCTCCTCGCCGCCTGCTTCACCGCGTCAGCTTCTCACCAGTTGGAGACGGGTTAGTCTCAAACTTTTGATGTGTTAAAATATGATGGTCGTAGAGCGTTTATGATCTGACTGTTACACTGTTGCATTGCACTGTCTCGCAGTGTTACATTGCAGCGCATTGCGATCCCCGCGCAACACTCGAGTCTCGAGATGAGCATCGGCTTGCAGCGGTTTCTGTCACTTTTCTTGTACAGTCTTGCCTCGTGGTTAAATACAGGAACCCCGCAATCAGTTTTACTCTAAGTAACTGGCGTTATGTTTATTCCCAGCGCGCGGACAGGTATTGATGCCTCAATAAAAAACAAAATATGTTTTCACCAAAACACAATATTGCAACAAACGACGCTTTTGGCTAATAACAAGTTATCACCCTGTTTAATAACATCAACCGCCTATATTTTGGTATACATAGTGCAGTTACGTAATGAATATGAAGTTATTACATATTTTCTTGAACTTTGCGTTGACTAAGTTCGTCTCTCACTGACAGATTTACGTCTATGATCTCGTTATAGTGATGCGCAATATTGTGCGTCTTTCAGTTCAAGCAGCATAAACCTCTTGTTCTTTATCGTCAACTTAGTCTGATACGGACTGCAGGATTTGAAATGCAAACAATAGATAATATTAGTGCAGAAACTTCAAATCGAGTAACATTTTAAATGCCGCGTTTCCAGTATCTCTGTCCACGCGGTGAACTTGAAATCCTCTAATGCAGATATCCTTCTTCATGACTCCTACAAAACCTCAAGTAACTGTTACATTATCAGTAACTAACAGTAGCCCAAGTATGAGTAAATACAATTCATACATCCGATCACCACTCCATAGAGCGCACTAAAACGCTTCGTATCTGATCAAAACACCGTGTATACCCTGCAGGAGAACGCGACTCTGACGTGTGCGTCCAGTCAACCAATTAAGAGTCTTTGTTTCGAGCGGCTGACGCGACGCTGCTCAACTAGAACGCATTATATCAAAGAAGCTGCCTGAGAAATGCCCGCGTAGCGAGTGTTTGTCGCCTCGAGACGCTAGTGTATGGTGTCGTTTGTGTTTTATTTCAAGATGCTCTCTTTGTCAGAATCTCTTTTTCTGTTTATCGTGTCGTAATAATAGCTTTTGATTTAAATGAGGGGTTTGGATATCTGTGTGATGCGTAAGCGCTGCCATCTGTACCTTGTTTCTGCTTAAATGAACAAAAGACATAAGGTCTATATTCTAATGTTTCCTAGCACTTAACTAATACAAAACTTCTATGAAGTAGTTTGTGTTGAGTTTTATTCCGTGTTATTATGTTGTTCTACTGGTTTCCATCTCATTACCAGTAAAGACCCCACATAGAACATTATAGTTTCTATTAAAACAATACAATAATCATTATGAATTCATAAGAATTTCTTTGATGTTTTATGTTTTTGTCCGTCTGGAATATGCATTCACACTAGCTTTCCAGAGAAAATTGCATTTCCAAGAGTTTGACATACTGTAATAGTGAGTAATTTCAGCAGGTGTAATGCTTCTAAAAATCAAGTGAGGGTGGAATATATGAATAGGTCACAGAGGTAAATCTCATTTAGGGAAAGGACTAAAGTAGATGGCTCATTGAAGTTCCCTGTGCGCAGGCAAGGTAAATCTATATCGAGTCCCAAACAGGCCATCTGTCAAAACTTTGAAAACACTTGCCTGAATTTTCTCACCAGTTTCTTGGCATCCTAAAAACTGTTTGATCTAAAGGCATGTGCATAATGCTTGAAGTTTGTTTTCCAGACCCTTGTATTTCTTCACCGAAGCACAATTTTTATATATGTTTTTATGGATAAGTTGGACCAGGTAGTGAAGGAAAGCCGTCATCAAGTGGCCAGCACACAACATATGGGAACTCCTACAATAGTTTTAAAAAGAATTACAGATGGGACCTCATGAAATTGGTTGAGGGAATGGGGGAGACTGCAGAGCTGTAATCTGGGCAAAGGGCGGCTGCTTTGAAGAACCTAAAATATAAGCTTTGATTTGTTTCAATTTTGTGGTCACTACATACTTCCCATAGTTCCAGTTGTGCTTATTTGTTATTTGATGACTTTACTGTAACATACAGTACATTCTGGATAATAATAAGAGAAATAGTTGTGACTAAATATATATCATAACAGCTTTTTTTATTTTTCAGACTCTCTGCATCTTTGTATTCGATTTCTGCAAATTGGTTATTGATGTTTGATGAGTGAAAGACACCTGTTGCTATTGTCTTTGTGATGAGATCTGGGAATTGAAATGTGTGAATGATGAAACATGCAGGATGATTGAGAGAAAAATGAGAGAGAGCGCGCGTGTCTGGCATCTTTGATTTTTCATTATCTAAGATAAATGCACAGTTGCTGTCCCTAAAACCTACCTATAAATAAGATTTACCAGCACCATGATCAGGCCAGAGGTCAGATCACATCACTCTTTTCCTAGCCAAAATAGAAAATATAGCTCATACAGGAGCTCATATACTTTGCAAGTGGTTGGCAGATGGTTGGAAGGCCGCATTAGGTCCTGATTATGATGTCATTTTTTGGTGTTGTTATTTTCCCCCATGTTTTTGCATTTAGGGTGCACTTGATGACACTTGTTTTTCTGTTCTTCTCTGTAAAAACTGAGTGTGCAGCTTGCGAAAATGACTGGAATGATTTTGGCTAAAGGGCAAACAAAAGACTTCAAAGCGTCGTTTTCCTCAACTTATTAAATCTGTGTCATGCCTTTTCTATGGTAGAAGTTCTCTGAAATGAGATCAGCACCAAATGTTTAAAGTTATTTTTGTTCAGGACTGTGAGTAATAGCTTACGTCAGCGTTTAATCTGCCGACACTCCAATGAGTTCTTTTTGTGTTTGTTAAATAATTATATTTTGCGAACTTGGCTGGGTATAACAAAGCGTAATATATTTCAGATATTTCCTAATTTCGTCGATTTGGCTGCTTCTGGATTGTAACTGCGAATGCTGTTAAAGGGATAGTTCACCCAAAAATAAAAATTCTTTCAATTAGGTCTGCTCATCCTCTTGTCATTTCAAACCTTTATGATTTTTTCTTCCGCAGAACACAACAGAAGATATTTCTATAACACTTTATATGCGAATTCAGGAAATCACAGGGAATTACATCATTGCCAGTCAGCTAATGGATAAATGGGTTGTAGAACCACACAGCAGCATGTGTCTCTCACCACAACATGTATTAAAAGATTTTGGGGGTGTTTATCTGGTGCCTGAAGGTTTGTTGCCAGATCTTCTGTTTGACAGATCCTTCATCAGCTCCCACCCCATGCCATTGCTAAATGCTCCTCTCTTCCATCTCCATTCTTCCGCTACATTGTCTTTTTTCATCCTTGTCTTTTTCTGGCCAGTGCTTTTTGGAAAGCAGCGCCTGCGCTGTGTCAAGTGTCTTCCCTCACAGCAGTTTTGACAGTGAAGCATGGGTTGGGAGGGAAATAGTAGCCAGGTGGTCGGAAACGTGGGCAAGAAAAGCACCTTTGTAATTTTCTTTGTCCCCTCCACCACTTCCTCTTTTTTCTCATTCTCTTTATGTATACTTGTTGACAAAGTGCCGCGTTTAATTCTTTCAGAGTTCAGCGACTATTATTACCACCGGATTATGTTTTTTACAGTTTTGTTTTGCTTTTGTTTGCCTTTGTTCGTCTACATAAATGGTGTTGAGAGCGTTTTGAGACATCAACTTGTTTTTCTTGCGAAACTTGCTTGTCTTGGCATGTTTATGTATGATGTGCAAGAAAGACTACATTTAAAATGTATGTACTGTCCTCACAAAGTTCAATAGTTTATAAATATCCCTAGGAAAACGTCAGTCAGCCTCATTTGTTTTGCCTAAATCAACAAAAAGACATAGTCAGTTTTTCCTATAGGATATGCCACAGTATAAGTTAGAGAAAGGTTTCTATCAATATTTTGAGTGTAGAAAATAGGATGTTTGGAAAATATGAGCTAATTTTGAGACTTTGTTGAGATCTCTTCTGAAACTGCAGGAGAAACAATCTGAAAAGCAGCAGGTGAAATAAAATACGCAGAAGTCCCTATATCGGTCTAGGAGAAGCAACTGAGACTCAAGGTTTTTCTTTTGTGGGATGTTTTAAGAGTTTAAAACATTTCAAATTTGCTTTTTCTCTGTATTTTCATCAACACATGATGTGTAGTTGACTTAATATCCTATTAAATCTTCCTCTAGAGATTGACAGGGCCAACCACAGACAGTCTTTCCACACAGAGAGAATCAGTCGGTCAGTATTCCGGTATTCTGTGTCACCCTTGGTTACAGAGGCATCTTTGTGTTCCATGTTTCTTGGTGGTTGGTTCTGGATCGGATCAGCTGGGTGGTTAATTACAGCCTGTTGTGTGTAAATGTGAGGATATGCTGGCAGGAAATGGGTGGAAGGATTTCTGGGAAATGTAGGGACCAAAGGAATGCCTTTGCCCTCTGAAACGACACGCTCTGATGTGGGTATTTTTGTCGCTAAATTAGAAGAAGAACTCTGGGCTAACCACCTCTTCGCCGCAAACCAGATAGGGATTTATAAGCTGTTTTTCTTAATTTGTGTTTCGTTCAAATTTAGCTAAACTTAAGAGTTTGAAGATGTAGTCATCAAATGTAGTCATGACTTCATGTTTTATGCTAAATCTGATAATGGCAGTAGGTGATGCTGGGTAAAGTAAATACAATTATTGGTTGAAATGGTTACAAACAGATACATTGTGTCACAAGTAGACGTTTATAAATTTTGTAATGCATACGATTTCAGACGGAATGTGGGTGTACACCAGCGATTTATGGCATCATCTGTGCTCCTCATTTTGAATCCTTTGATGCTACGCCCTAGGTCAAAGGTCAAGGATAGTTAGGTGCTCGTGTTCTGTACCTGCTGCCTTCTCAGACCGGTTCAAACAAGTTTACCTCCCGGCTAACTACAAACCTTTCCCCTTTACTGCGCAAAACTATATTTGATCTTTAATTATTGGTGCTTGGAAAGACTGCATCTGTATTACTATTTCTCATACTTGTGGTTATGGCGATTTGAACGGTTTAAAAAGCTTAGATTACAATTATAATGTTGTGCTTACTGCCACATATTTTGCTACTTTAAAAGATCAGGGCACCCAGATCATGTTTTACATTCAAAGTAAATTGCAAGTAGGACAAACGGCAAAACTGGTCTCGGATCAGCTTTTTCACCCGTTTCTCATTGCACACTGCACAGCAGTTCTTGTGTTTAGTTAAAGCTACATCCGACACTGTTATTTTCTCAGAAGTATGCAAAGGTCAGTGAGAGGGGAGAGAGAATGAGATTCTGCCTCTTAACCACCATCACAGCATCCGATGTGCTATGTCAGATCTCCGGTTTTGAAAAATATACATATTTATAAATGTTTGGAATGTTCTTTTAGAACGTTGGAGAGAGATAGATACCTCAATCTCCTCCCTTGCTGTGGGTTTCTAGCAGTGGCAGTTTCTTCTGGCTCAGTATGTATCAGCCGAAATGCCATCCTCTCCTCAACTTCCTGTTGACCTCTGATTGGTGTCCTGTGGAGTCTGTACAGGTCAAAGGGTCGCTTGCCTGCAACCTCCTGTCTGGCAGGGGAGGTCGGGATGGTCGACCAGCTGTCAAACAACTGACTAGTCTATTGCTGATTTATTTATATTTTTTAGTTTTTTTTTTCAGGATGAATTAAAATAAGCAACTTAAAGGCAAGGTCACATCATGTTTTGCTTTAGTGGGCTAACTGAACGAGTAACTGTTTGATAGTCAGTATGCTAAAACCCTTTCTGATACATTTAATTTTCTATATTTATTTCTTATGCCAAACAAAAATATGTGTTTTTCTGTATGAAGAATAGATAGTATTCAACTATTAAACCTTAAACTATGAAAGGTTATTATATGTATAATCCATATGATAAAAGTGGCATATATTTAAAGTTACTGCAATAAATTATGATTTTTTTAATTATAAAAACGAAATAGTCAAATTTTAGTATATAGTAAAAAATATAGGACGCATGCGCCTGGCCTGAAGTTAAATCCTCTTCTGTGTTTGTTGATCGTTCTGGCTAGTAGCTAATGATATTATAATTTATATTTTAATTTAATTGATTATTAATTTATATTAATATTGTATTGTCTGTTAATTTTATTAAATAAACAATTTGTTGAGTGGCTCGTGTAACTTTGTGGCATTTAAGTTTAACAATTAGTGGTTATTCTACTGGTAACCCAAAATAATACTGGCTAGACATACTTTTAACTTGCCAGCTAATGTAATTTACTTGTTATTTGTTTTGCTTGTTATCAGAAATAATGTACATGGATTCTTTATGGGTGTGTACCGGAAGTTACATTTGTTCATGTTGTTGCTTTAAAACATCTGTAGTTCCAAAAATATTGTCACACACGGTTTCGTTTACTGCTCCGATTGTTTTTCTTTGTTAAGTGTCATGTTCCTTGGAGAATTTGAACGGCATACAGTTGTTTAATCAATAGCATCACTCGTCACCTTTCTGGGTTCCAGCTGTCAGGGATTTGCAAAGCACGCGAATGAGAAATAGAGAGATTGATCAAGGCCTCACAACTCTTGAGATTGACATATCAGCCCAGTCTGATTCAAAGGGGCAAAGGAAGATGTCGGAGCAGTCTTTGCTGTGTCATTATTTACTTACCCTCTTGTCATTTCAAACCTTTATGACTTTCTTCCTTCAACCGAACACAAAAGATGTTTTGAAGTATGTTGGAAACCGAACCATTCACTTCTATTGTAAAGACACAAAACCCATGCAAGTCGATGGGTACCGCCGTGGTTCGGTTACCAACGTTCTTCAAAATACCTTCTTATGTGTTTCTGCATAAGAAAAAATGTTATAGAGTAACAAATGTTATATATTGGTAGTAACAAGAGGGTGAGTTAACAATGAAATCATTTTTGGGCTAACTTTCCATATACAGTAACGGTTTACATGAACAATCACATGAACTGTTACCGTTTTTTTTCCGGTAAAACCACCATTGCAAAAACATTGCTTGCAGTTCAGTAAGTTGATGAAGGTTCTACTAAGGTTTCACACATATTCACTAAAAGTGGGACGAAGCTGATCTCTAAACAACATGGAAGCTTTAACCGCCGCTAATGGAAAATGGAACTAAACATAGATTGGGATCTTTAAAAGTCTTTATGGCATAAATGCAGTGAACTTTAAAAGATCTGCTTCAGGACCATTTCCCTTCATTATTTCCCATCACGGTATCCCGCCAGTCCCTCTCGTTCATTTCTCTTCCATCCTGTTCTACATATGACACCCTCAATGGATGCTGCTGTTTTCATCTGCATACAGTTACGCCCTCGGCAATATTTACAAACCTATTTTGCTTCCTTCTGAGAGCGTATCAATTGGATTTTTTACATATTTTTTTGGTCTTCTTTTGTTAACTTAACTAACTGCATAAAAGTCTTGCATGCAGACAGCAGCGGATTCTTATGGGGTTGCAAACAATTGGTTTAGAATGGAAATTGTAGCCGGGTACACATTTGCATGGAGAACGCCAGACAAGCCCTCTAGGAAAAATGCAAAGCAGCACACAAAACCTGTAGGAGATAATGACTGTTTTCTAAACAAATATGGATTTGTTTAGGCTAAATTAAAATCCATATCTCGTATTGCCGCAGTGCTTAAAAATAAGAGGCTGTTCAGGTAAGAATACATTAAACTGCCAACAGCATGCAAACATCTGTCTGTATGCTGAAGGCTGTGAGTGTAGTCATATACACTACTGTTTCAAACAAATGCTCTTTTATAAGCAACAGCGCTTTGTAATGGCTTATTCCAGTGCAATTCAGGGACAGAATAAGATTAAAGAATTGTAGACGATTCTTTGAAAGTCTTCAAGGGGCTTTCTTATTCTTTGTCTGGACACGTAATGGAATCGAGTATGGTGCTGCAGCATAGTTAGTTCATAGCTCATAGGTCTGCTTGGACTCAGTGTGGAGAATCACTCATTAATTCATGTTATTGCTCAGAGGTTGCTCTTTTATAGCTCAAGAGATTTTTCGGTTGTGTTTCAGTTGCCTTGAACAGAAAAGCAAAATCAAGTGAGACAATGCATACATAAAGAATATGATACTGTAAAATCAATTATCTGGATGATAATAAATGTGATGAGAAATGTCTGAGTTCATAATAAGATCTTCAATCATATTGGTTTTTGATTGCAGACTTTAAAAATCTAAACTCAGTTTGTGACATTGTGGTGATCTCTTCTGAAGCTATGGAGAAATTGGAGAGAATTCTTTTTCTCAGGAGAAACATCTTAGATACAGGAAACAAGCAAAAATGTCAGTTTGTTCTTTATTTATTAACATTGATGTATAGGATAGATATTTATATATTAAAATAAATAGATTATTCTTTCTTATGGGAATCACTAGCTTTTTGGTGATATTTAACAAATGCAGGTTTTCAGTGACAGGCTATAGAAAGAATGATATTAAATATTAGGTTCAACAGTTAAACAGTAAATTATATTTTGTAGAAACAGCTAAATTGCCTATGTTTGTATTTTATTCAAACATTTGAAAACATGAAAATGTAATGAATTTCAAGCTCCAATTCCTGTAACTTTTGCCTCTCTATCGCCATCTCTGTTTGAAACATAAAATTGTAGGTTGCAGTTAAAGTTATTTTCTTTATGTTGGTTGAAGTCAAACATTCATGGCATTACACAACAAATCTATCCCGATTGCTTAAATTACACATCAGTATTATAGGCAGTTTTTATAAAGCAGTTCCCTGCACTTTCATTTTAAATAAGTTCATTAGATATATGGGTTGCCACTTTAAATGTAATACACAATACATTTTTGAGTGATAATGACAGTGGCTTAATGTATCGCCGGTAAATTTATTAGGAACGTATGAGAAATATATGTTTATTGTATAAATTGAGAGGGACCAGCTGAGGTGGCTCGGGCATCTTTTGCGGATGCCCCCTGGACGCCTTCCCGGGAAGGTGTTCCGGGCATGTCCCACCGGGAGGAGACCCCGGGGAAGACCTAGGACACGCTGGAGGGACTATGTCTCTCAGCTGGCCTGGGAACGCCTCGGTGTCCCCCGGAAGAGCTGGAGGAAGTGTCTAGGGAGAGGGAAGTCTGGGCATCCCTGCTTAGACTGCTGCCCCCGCGACCCTGTCCCGGATAAGCGGTAGAAAATGGATGGATGGATGTATAAATTGAGCAGTTGGTGTGGTGTTCCTGTAAAGCCCTTGGTCTGTAGGAAGTCTTCTAACATTCCTACATCTCTGAAGACCAAATCTAAATCTCTTCAAAAAAAGCAAACTTGCACTTATGTGGTGTTTTGTACAGCTATGATTTTAGGAGCCATAACCAATAACATCATAGTAGGATATTGAATTACCACAGAGAGGTATTTGACCTGTCCTGTGAACTTCCTCGCTTTTAAGCAAACGTTGTCTTTGGTTCTCACAGCTGACCAGTTTGTTCTAAAGGAAGAACAGGATAGGAAGAAAAGGCAAAAAATAAAATGTTTGGGTTTTCCCCGAATCCACTCACTCGAGTGCCCAGAAAGACTTCTGCGGCCGAGGAGCAAATTGTCACCTTCTCTTTTCTTTCAGGGGGAAAGTGTGACATGGAACAACAGGAAGATCAATGTTTGAGGGTCAGATGCTTGTGGCTCGGGTGAAATAACTTTGTGTTTTGTAGTTGGAGCTAACTCACAATTAAATGAGATTGACACGGTTTTATTTGACTCGGACACTTTCAACAGTGTTTCATTTTGTAAGCTTCATTTAACTTAAAAGGAAGCCGGGAGTCTTTCGTTTTAAATTCCGTTTCAATATGACCATTTCTTATTTGAGTATTTCTTTTCTGTATTACTTAAATTGTTCCAACTGCGTTTTCAAAAGGACGTCCGAGCAGCTCTTTTTCATTTTACATTAATGCATTTGGCAGACGCTTTTATCCAAAGGGACTAACATTGCATTATCCTTTACAATCCACTGGATGCTCTTACCACTGAGCAACAGGAAAGCACTGTGGTACGCCGGCAACTTTTATTTAAAGATTTGTATTATAAATCAGAGCAAGGAAAAAGCTGACATCTCCTTTTACGGTTCTCACAAGAAAAAAAACATGCAAATGATCCCAAAATGTAAATTTTGGGGTGAACTCACCAAGGCAATCCTTAGGGTTTCAGTTATTGTTTGCTAGGGAATATTGAAATGAGTGAGGTTCAATGGCTGGTTATCTTATCTGGAGTGCTGCCGTAGTCTTTTTCTCTATGTATTAGGGATGAATGAGGTCTATTCAACAGAGCACCCATAAGAAGCCTTTCTCAGGTCCAATTCAAGCAGGTCACTCATAGTGCCATGTAACTAGATCTCCAACTTCTCAATAGATTCCTGAAACCGATCCCGTTCTCATGGAGGACACAAGGATGCCCTGGACTTTCTTTCTCACGCCTTCTCTCTCCATCTTTCAATCACTCTCATTCTGTCTTTCCATCTGTTTCTCCGCTCTTTTATACTTCCCAGTGTCTGAAGCGGAGCAGGTTTTACTGCGGACAGAGGGAGAAAGGAAGTAGATGCTGGTGATTTGGTGTCTTGTGTGGAGGCTTTTGTTTGTTTCAGATTGTTGGCTTCTCTTTACGGAAGGCCGATACACGTTTCGTATGGTGCTGTGGGCTGCTGTAAGTGGACCTGTTCGCGGGTAATAGAGAATAAAAGCAATATCAGGAGTTCATCTGTCCAAGTGGTGAAATGAAAAACAACAATAGCAAAGAACAATATTGTTTTTTCCGCAGGAGATTAGAAAGTACAATTAGATAAGTTGAGCAAAGAATGACACAAAGATGTTCGAAACAGTCCTTTAATGCACTTTATGTAAAAATATTTTTATTTTATAGGAAAATTCATAGAGAAAATAAGCTTTCTGTTTTTTCTGAAAAAAAATCGAATTCCCGCTTACCTTTATGTAGTTGTCTGTTAGCTTCAGTAGTTTATTTCTATTGTTTAGGTTGCAGTGTAGCATTAAGCAACCACTTAGCATCCATAGCAACCAAGTCCAACAATCTTGCAACACCCTAAAACCGTGACTAGTTATGGGCACACTCAACACGTTTTTTTACAGAAAGTGTAAAAAATCTAGTTTAATTTATTTATTGTTCCATCCTAAACTTTCGCAATAAACATCTGCTAAATAAGGAGCCGCATCCGATGAAGCTCGTATCTGTTCTCAGAGCGGCACTTAAAGACAGCCTCGTGTTTTACAGCCTGAGTGAGACATTGGACACAGATGGTGCAGATGCTAGATGTTTGTGTAACACGCATGCATGCACTGAATCCCTCCTGAGGCCAAAGGCGTAAGATTATTGACTTTTTTTCTGGTAATGTCTGTACGAATGGGTCCCATACAACATCTAGTTTTAATGAAAACACATTGCTCGCAGCGACATTCAGACATGTTGGAAAATTAAAACAGAATGAAAATAAGTAGTTCTCCCAAACCTGAAGCTTGACTAAGTTAAACGCTCCAGAGATTTGACGTTTGTTTAGGTTCATTGCTTCCAGTTTTGAGGAAAAAGTTATTTCACACATATTCGATCACTTTCATTCTGTTTAATTCTGTTAAAAAACAATCATGGTCTCCTTTTGTGTTCTCATATTGTGAAAACATGTTAGGAAATGCATAGAACATGTGCAGGACCCAAAAACATAATTTGGCTTTATCCTGTCAGTCAGTGGTTCTAAACTGTCACAAACTGTCACTGAGTCACAATCAAAAAATGTGTTTCAGGTCTTTTTAAAAGGGTCACAGACCGGAGGGGAAACTTAAAAAAATAGTTCAGTCAAGAATGAAAATTCTTTCATAATTTACATACTCTCTTGTCATTTCAACACTGTATGACTTTCTTTCTTCTGAAAAATGCAAAAGAAGATATTTTGAATTTGAAGAATGTTGGCAATCGAACGACAGGGGTATCCATTTACACAAAACCAATGGAAGTCAATGGGTACTGCTGCTGTTTGTTTACCAGCATTCTTCAAAATATCTTCCTTCTTGTTCTACAGATGAGAGAAAGTCATACAGATTTGAAATGACAAGAGGGTGACTAAATGATAGCAGAATTTTCTTTTTGGTTGAACTATCACTTTAAGAAGATATTAAAAGATCACTAAATGATCATGACTAGAAAAGGAAAAGAAATAGGTCCATCATCTTCCTTTATCTATTGACATTTATATGTATGAGTTATCATTTTAATTCTGTTGGTTGCAGTGACATCTCATTTATATGTTTCATCTTTAAAAAAAATATTGATTTTCAGGAAAACCATGGACTGATCAAATGCGCTGGAAGTCGCCTTGAATAAAAGTGTCTGCCAAGTGCATTAATGCAAATGAAGCAATGCTAGCAATGTATCTATTTTATATTAGCATGTCTCAGAAACTTAACCCCAGACAAAGCTTTATATTTAAAAAGTTATTTCTTTTAGACATGTACTATGGTATATAAATGTACTTTGAATTAGCATTTATAGAAAATACCATGATATATGAATACGGCATTAAACCGCGGTATTTACCAATACCACCCCTGTTGAAAAAAATCAGTATATGCTGGTTTGGAACAGAATGTTTTGACGCTGGTCGTGTGCTGGTTAGAGCTGGTCGTTAGCTGGTTTAAGCTGGTCAAACCATCATCAAAACATAGCCAACCTAGCATACACTGTTTTTTTCAACAGGGGTTTATTATATTTTATGAGGATATGGAAAGCTAAAGTTTTTAAGTAAACGGGACTCATCTGAAGCTCATCTCAAAGGTATCCTTGTGAATCTAACTGCCAGGTTTAAGGATATGAAATGAAATATCCCTCTGCTTACATTCCCTTAATTGATTTAACCATTGATCATACGCATATGTTCTTACCAAAGGAAAGAAATCCATTGAAGACGGTTGCTAGACGAGAAACTGTTTAAAAGATTGCTTCCTTAAGTTGCAGCATATCACTATTGTGAATTAGACAGTTGTTTGCTATAAGGTAACGTGAGTCAGAAACGGTGCTGTTTTGTGGTCTGTAATCACTGTTACTCAGTATCAGAAAGGCTAACGTTGCACACACATGCCCTTCAATGCACCCGCCACATGTCTGCTTGCCTTAAAGAACGTATAATTAACATTCTTACCATACCAATAAACCTGAGCAGAAACAGGGCGATCCAAAACAGGTGTGAGTTAGTGTGTGCACGTGTGATGATACACAGCGTACCCTAGGAGGTGTTTCGGGCGAGCGAGTCCAACCTTTGATCTAGCTTTGCTCAGTTCTGCTCAAGGCGGAGCTTGTGTGTCTATAAGGTCAGGTTTTTTGGATCCTGTTAGATAAAAGATATCGATGTCAACGATTTCTGAAAAACTTTCGTTTTCTATCGAACATCGGCTGAACAGCAGTACAGAAGGGCAGACAAGCATAACGCGAAGGGGTCATGTCATCACAAATCAAATTTTGTCTTAATCTGTCGCAATAAAATATATCAATGTACAACAAACCTATCGTGACTTTCAGAACTCTCGCCCGGCCCAAAAAGCCCATTCATTTGAACAAAAATGGCCTGTTTAGAATTCCTTTAATTTCAAATGTCAGAAACCCGAAATTATTATCTGCACATAGCGGTCGGTCAGCCAGCTTTAAGAAATAGAAGCTAAAGTTTCAGTCTGATTTGAAAAGAGGCTTTTATCCAAGGACAGCAGTGCGATTGGATCTGAAGAGCGTGTTTACGTAGAAGTCTTTGAGGCACATTTGCAACAACCCATTTAATTCTAAGGGTCAGAGGGAGAGTATGAAATGGTTATGAAAACTAAATTATGACAGTGTTTGGTTTAAGAAACCTTGGATAACATTGTGGACCTAAAAATGTATAATGTGACCTCTTCGGGAAACTCGTCCAGAATCACTGGACCGGAAAGTTAAAAGAGTAGTTTCTAAAAATCCCAGACACGCTAAGGGGTTTTCTGGGTAGGGCTTAAAATAATCAGGGATCTGTGGGCGGATATCCGCCGAGAGGTCTTGATGTAAGGGAGAGGGTGCAAATGACACTAACATGATGAGGTCCTGTGGGAACAATGAGCTCCAGTGTCCTGACAAATCCTACGACGTGACGGCGGTCTACAGCTTAAAACCGCTCCCTGTATTCCGCTCCTGTAAATGAATGGGAACGAAGACGATGCTGAAAAGAGAGGAATGCTGTGGGAAGAAGCTAATTCATGAACGGTTGCCGCATTGTTTGTATCTGTGTGCCGTAGGAGTTGTTTTACGAAAACATGCGTTTATACAATAAGAATACACCCACGTGCGCCACTCGCTTCGCCAGTAGGGGAGCAAGCCGTTGGGTTTATCATCATGTCCATGTTGATGTATGCAGATACTGACCTACTATGCGAGGGAACTCGAAACCGGGGGCCGCCAAACCGGTGTCAGATCAGAACGTTGGGGCCGCAACCTACCGTATCTACACCCTTTGATGATGCTGACAAGTCAGATTGCATATTTCAGCTCTCCGGTGTACATTAGTACAATGTACACACACACGCATGCTACACATGTCTTAGATTCCCATGTGTTTATATGCTGGCTCATTTGGCCGTTCCGCTTGCACTTCAAAGGGTGACTCAAGCAGTTTGGGAAAGGGAACATGACCCTAATGTGCGTGTTATCTCTTTGTTTCTCTGTTAATTTTACAAGTGTTGGCTTTGTGACCCCCTCCAGAACAAAAGGACATGTAAATTAAACCGGCTGTTACCTCACAGGCGTAATTCAGTTTGGAAGGAATATTAGGGCACTTGAAGAGAAAAGCACATTGCTTTTTTCTTTCCCTATCTGTTCTTTCTAGTGCATTTGTTTGTTTAGTTTCTCTTTTCTTGGTCTATCGTGTGAGTTGTTGTTAGGTTCATAATTTCTGCCGTATCTCAACCAAAGACTGTGTTTCTGTGGTTTTTGTATTAAGTTCTGACTAAGCTATTCTTCCCTTGTCACATCATTTATAAAAGTACTGCAGTAAAACCATGTTTCTACAGTACAGTACAGTATCGTTTTTTCATGTTTATTAAAATACACGTGGCAGGCCTTTTCTTCCTACAGTATAAACCTTACCCAGTGATGAAATACTTTAAATGTGTAAAGCACTTTTTATCTTGTTTGGTGAAATTATCTTTTTCAAGTGGTCGCTAAAACATGAAAACGTGACGTAAAATGAATGACAAGTTCAAACCAAATAACTCAAAATGGAGCATCTGTTACATTCTGTGTTAGTGTTTTGTTGCCTGGCAGTAGTTAATAACGTTGTAATAAGGTTCAATAAAAGGAAGTAAAGAGACGGGAAATGGCAAACATTTAAACATTTAATAAAATAACAACAAAGTAAAAAGACAGCCGACAGCCCCTCAACGAAGACTGCCGGCGGATAACACAGTACATAAACAGCCGGCAGCCCCTCACGGACGACTGCCGGCGAACAAAACAAACCACAACATCAACCCAGTCCTGGTCCTCTCTCATCGACGGTTCGGTCGCTCGTCCTCTTATGCTCCCGATCTCCTCTGTGATACGAGACCGGTGCGCGTACAGCTGACGCTCATTATCACTCACTCACCGGCTTGACTCACAGTCTCGTCCCGCCTACTTCACTACAAGCGTAAACAAACGTCTCATCGTGAACAGCAAACAAGATTTTAAAACAGTTTTATCTATGTTTAACTGTCACATCTGTATTTGTGCATTACAGTCTACTGTCCACCGAAATTCTCATGGCTGTACCGTGGTATAAACAGTAGGGCTGAATCTAACATCATTCATTTTTATGTTATATACAATGGCTCTGAGTAGCTGACAAAAGTCTAAATGTGATTGATGTATGTATTACATATGAAATTTAAACGACCACAGTGGTCATTTATCAAACTATAGACATGTTTAATATTTGATATATAAAATGTGTCCGAGTCCTTTTATACTCGTTCGAACAGTTTATCTAGTGTTATTTAACCTTTTGTTTGTATACTGTTTATCTGAGTTTTTGCAGTTTGCTAGATAGATCTGCCAAAACATTAAAAACAATTATATCAGGGCTCCAGACTGCCACCAAATCGCATTTTGCGACCAGTTTTCAAGACAGCGTACTTTTCAACAAGTATTCGCGCATGTGCGACCTGCACATTTTGATTTTCTTCAAGTTGTTTTTTCTTGAGCCCACCAGTGTAGGATGTGTGTGTGTGTGATTAGTTAACTGTGCGGGCCACGCGTCACTGATATTTCCCGCTGCCATAGCGGACACGCACAGTTCAGTTCGTCATTACTACGATTGACTGTTTGCTTTCACTTTCTTCGTCTGTCCAGCCTAACATCGTGATGGCTGTAAGCCATCAGCGATGGACAATGTCATCATCTATCGGCCCAACCCTAGTTGAACTCAAAAGAAGATATTTTGAAGAATGTAGGAAAGCTAACAGTTCTGGGGCACTTTTGACTATCATTGTAAATTTTCCCACCATGGTATATAGACAATGGTGGCCAAGAACATTTTGTTTACAAGCATTCTTCCAAATATCTTTCTCTCCATTAGTCAGAACAAAGACATTTAGACAGATTTGGAACAACGAGTAAATGGTGACAGAATTGAAATTTTTGGGTGGACAGTCCCTTTAAGTGTTCAAATGCATTTGGGGCCACTGCATAAAGAAAACACATCGTCTGATTTATTGACTGTACCATGGTACTACCACAGTACTTTTGTATGTAAGGCACTTTGGCACTCCTGTCTGCGTTATTCCCCCTGATGGTTAGTTTCCTGTCAGGATCGGTTTGGGGTGTTGTTAGTGGCATGTGCTAAGTTAGTCCGCTGTTCCCAGCCTATTTATTTAACCTCTTGTGGTTGACTTTCACATTGCAGCCAGTGAAGCTTTTGTTCCTGTGTGGAATGCGAAGATGAAAGATGGTAGCAAATCCTTGTGGATTCTGTGACAGTTTTCTTTAAAGAAAACTGGCCCCTTGCTTGCTCAGATGTAGCTTTAGAGGTTCCCTACATAAAAAAACAGGGATGCCTATGCATGAAATAACAATTTCACAGTGTCAGGCACTTGTGTTTGTTGGCCAGCACACCAGCTAAACCTATGTGACCGCTCATTCAAGACCTTGATATTTCATCGCCCTGAGCCCACTCATATAAATCCATTCAGCAGTGTCTTTGTATGGTTGTGGTTGACGAACACCAAAATACTCTTCCCACTTCTAATAAAGATATTTTACATTAATTGTTACCTACAAGGAACGTTGCAACAAGTTAAACTGCCTGTTGGCTTCCTAAGCCATCTTCTATATTTACTCCTTAGTGCTTGGCCAAACACACGACTCTGTTTTCATAAGAGGAAACAGAATTAAATAATTCATGGTGTATTAGGGAACCATGAAGAGGTTAGAGAAGGTTCAATTAGGTTGAACCCATGAAGTTCTGTAATTGTATAGTGTCTCCTGACATAATGGGAGTAAGAGCGACTCAAGCTCTCTGTCAGATTTGGTTATCTGTGATGCTGTTCTTTAAGTGATAGTTCACTTAAAAATAAAAATTCTGTCATCATTTACTCAAACCTGTATGACTTTCTTTCTTCTGCAGAACACAAAAGAAGATATTTAAAGAATGTTGGTAACTAAACCATGGCGGTACCCATTTACTTGCATTGGTTTTGTGTCCATACAATGGAAGTGAAGGGGTACTGTTGTTGTTTGCTTACCAACAGTTTAAAAAATATCTTATTTTGTGTTCTGCTCTGCACAAGAAAGCCATACAGGTTTGAAATGATAATATTTTTTGGTGAACTATCCCTTTAAACTAAGTTTAGGTGGTGTTGTCTCCAGTTAAAAGAAATGGCTCAACAAAACATCAACACACGTTGTTCTTAAAGTCAAACGTCATTATTATTATTATTGCAGTGAATCGAATAGGCATAACACAATGCAGAATTATTGGAATGACAGGCTCAATAGGAAAATTTATGATTGAAGTCTCTTTTGGTGATTTATGCTCCAGTAATTCACCGCCTCAAACTTTTTGTGGTCGGTACATTCAGTTCATCCTTGCTGCAAGTAAACCTGTCTTTAATTTAGATTTTTTTACTTGTGTCATTCAAGGATGAGGAAATGTCACGCAACCTGTCTGTATTGGTATCTGTCTAATATGTCTGGCTTCTACAATATGAAAGACAGAATTCTGGCATCATTTATTCACACTCATGTCATTCAAATCCTGTACATGACTATTTCTTCAGTGGAACACGAAAGAAGACATTTTGAGAAATGTCTCAGTGGTTTTGTGTTCATACAGTGGAAGTCAATGGAGATCAAGGTTGTTAAGTTATCAAAATTCCTCGAAACATCTTCTTTTGTGTTCTATAGATAAAAGAAAGTCGTGCTGGTTTGAAATGACATAAAGGTGTTTAAATGAGGAAAAAACATTTTTGGGTGAACTATCCCTTTAAGTCTTTTTACTGGGAACTGGCATCTGATAATAGTTCCCAATATAAATCTACGAGGCTTCTGTTTACAGACATTAAGTGGTTATTTGTCCTTGAAGTTTTTCCAGCAGTTTTCCAGTTGGTTTTGTACCACCTAAGGCAGACAGACAGGCTGTTTCATATGATGCGCTGGATGAGCAGATGGTTTTCCGCTGTCACTTTTATATATAATCATTTTCGCTTCTTGTCCCGTAGCCCCGTCAAGTTTCTCAGCTATGCCCAGGGCTCAACAAACTAGTTGGACTGGAATATTGTTTTAGTCTCTGCCATTGTCTTCTCAGTCCATTTAACGTGACACAGAATGACACCCAAAGGAAGCTCGGGCCCCTTTTGCATTTTTTACACCTTTCCTAGTGCCCAAGTCATCACAAACCCTTCATCAAAAAACTGAATTCGTTTCTACCCTTCGTTTGTTTTGATTTGTGCTGGTCACGACTACAAAGTCTGTCCTTTATAAAGATCCGCAAACTAAATCTGGAAGCAATTAGGAGCGAATCCTTACGTATATAATAACAGGGCTTGTAGTTCTTTTGCAAATAATCAACTTCTGTCCGTTTTTAAGACCCTCTTGTTTCTGACCCGATGTGGGCGGTTCCTTTTTCCTCCCGATCCGTGTTTCTTTTTCTGTCAGTGTGCTTTGCGTTTAATAGTTTTTTTTCCGCTCGCCCTTTCATGCGGCCGAGACTCTGTTTCTCATCAAGGCCTGTGATCTGACCACAACAAAGGCATTGCATGGCGATACCGGGGAAACTTAGCGGCACAGCGAGGAATAGTCAGAGTTTCTGTTGTTACAGGGAAAGCTCATCTTCACGAACCTACGAGCGCAAAACGTCACGCTTCTTCCAAATTTGGTGTTACTTTGAATGCCGGCTCAGCAAGCCACACTGGGTTTTGACTACCCATTCATCTCCATGATGGGCCTTCTTATCTGGTTCTTCCTCATCTATTCGCTGTTTTCCTACACCGCCGCAATGTAATCATGCCTCCCGACCACATCAAGTTAAGTTGCTGCTAATTACAACCCTTCCCGGGCCCTTTCTTATTTCGGCCGCCCCGTCTGGAAACCTTTTTTGCCGAGGTTAGCCACAGCAGCAAGATGTCTACCAGCCTGGGGTGGAAAAGTTGCTCCTGAAGTGACTTTTGTCTCTATGCTATTTTGCGCCGGTGTGCATTAAGAAACATAAAAGTGGAGTAATGAGTCCGGTGCTGTGAGGATAGTGGGAATGAAGGGCATCTGTACCATTAGTAATGCATGGTTTGGCTGGCATTAACTTGGCTCAAAATTACAAAGGAGAAATCATGATTGCTTTGGGAGATGTGTGACTCGCCAATGTACCGTGAAGTCCCCGGGCTCAGCACAGCGACAGACGCTATCGACCGACCCCTAACGGATAACAGCATCATCCAGTCACGCATTACTTATTGGCATTCTTTATGAAAGTCAATCCACAATCTAAATGTGTCACTGTAAGTGGATTTTTCAGGATGAACCTTTAGTGCTGTTTTGAAATGATGAAGTATTAAGGTAATGGTTTATCATTTTTTCATCCTCATGTTTCGCCAAAACCGATGTGGCTGTCTCTCCTTTCCATTAAACAACATTTAGATTTTTTGGGGGGGATAAACTTGCTATTCAGTTATATATAATTAAATAAAAAGGTTTTGGGCAAACTCCAAATTTGAAAATATATATATATATATATATATATATGTTAAATATTGTATATGCTTTTACGATTAGAGTATTTAAATTTATCCTTATAAATGTTGTCTTCGACAGCAATTACATATTATTGACTGTATAGGATGGTCTAAAACAGAAATTTCATATAGAATAATACAGAATTTTTTTAATTCACCTTTTGTGCTTTACTGAGGAGAGAAATACATACAGACATACAGTGACAAGTTCATGACAGAATGTTTATTTTTGGGTGAATTCCTTTTTAATCACACAGACTATGACGTACATGAAACAAGACGTAACCCTAATTAATTTTAATAATATTATTTTTAGTTGTATTTTTATAATATTATTAATATTTATAATATAATTCATATACTATATTATAAATAATCTTATTTACATATATTAATACTTATTGTTAAAAATAATGTTATTTTTAATAATACTTTTTTTTAATATTAATAATTGTATTAACATTAATAATTGATATTCAGACATAAAAAACATGGTCTCCATAATTCCACAAACCCAGCAGAGTTCATGTGACAGCAGGGGCCGGTTTTGAATCCTGCCACCTGCGTGAGTCTAATTAAAACCTACATGACACCAAAAGAAAAGCCTGTGATTTTTACGAGTTTATAAGGCCTGGTTTACTTTCTTTCTTGGTTCTAGCAAGCAGGACTTCCACGGTTTTGTCTGGACACTTTCCTAGTATTCTGTGTTTTTTTAGGCTCAGTATTCTGATCGGAGACAACTGTTTTGGTTGTGTGAGCAAAGTGCAAATGTCCTGTTGCCCGCTTTTTAGATGTGTCTTTTTCAGAGCCATCCATGCATTTGCTCTTTATGTGGACAAAATCTTCACATAAATCAAAAAGACTATCAGTGAGGATTTATTTGAAGGACTGTTCATTGCATTTGATAATTGCAGCAAATTAGTTTAGGAACATGGTGTCTTTTTTTTTTTACTTGCTTTGTGATACTCTGTTCATTCCCTGAAGAAAGGGCTTGATGCACATTGGGGTAATTTTAACTTGGAAATAATCATCACAGAATCTGCCAAAGTGTTGAAAGGCCTTTTTTTTTAAAGTTTAGAGGCACTTGATTAATTTTTCCACATTTCAAAATAGCAAAGTCGTCAAACTTTGGGAATTATATTGTGAATATAATACATCAAAATCTGTTATTAACTCTTCCAATCTGAGCTGCATTATCGGCCTCTTTTTCTTTATGTTATCAGTCATCCATTTAAAAATATTCAATAAAATTGTATTTTCGTAGTGAAAGAAACCAATATGTTTGCTCTTATGGTTTTGTCTGGAAAACTGGAACAGTTAAGTATCCACTTTCAGATCAAGAGAAAATTTTCATTCAAGGGACTTTACATCAGAGATTGCATAGAAGTAAGGACGATCATATCTAGAATACAATCGAGAGACTTAGATCAATATGCAGATGGTATCAGAGGCCACTGGCAGGTTTTGAGAGACCCCACATATGTAAACCTGTGTCTAAATCCCTCCTCTCACAATGCACCAGATTCCTCATTCAAACCAGAAGTCCGTCCAAATGAAACGCTTTGAAGTCTGCCATAGAAATACCAACAGATACTCTTTGATGCAATAGTTATCCTTTTATTTATTTTGATTGTGCATATGTTCTATGTTTACTGTTTCTTTTTTTTGGTCAAGTAAAGTTCTTTTATCTCCTCGATGGTTACTCTCTTTGAAAAGAGGGTTTATATTTCAATAGGGGTTTAGAGTAAGTTCTCATTTCGTTTGACTTTTTCAGTTATGGAATTAAGCTATGAGGCTTGCAGATGCTTGCAGATCCTTCATAATTCTGAAAAGTCACGCCTAAACCATTGTGGATATTTCAATCGGCCTGCATATTGCCCGTCAGTGGTGAAGAGTTTGATTCTAAGAATATTCTCTCTTGTGTCTTTCAGAGTGTTATACAGCAAATGGAGAGGACTACAGAGGTCAACAGAACCAGACCAGTCTGCAAGGAGGGAGACCTTGTCTCTTCTGGAACGAGACTTACCAGCATCCCTACAACACCAACAAATATCCCAATGGAGAAGGAGGTCTTGGGCCACACAACTTCTGCAGGTAAGGAAATCATAGTTCTGTTCTATAGAATCCCCAGTAGTTTTTCATTGTTTGTTTAAAAAAAATCTTATACATAGTCTTATTTTAAAACCTTAAAAAGTTTGTGCATTCTGTCTCATTTTTTAAACAGTTGGGACACGATCCTCCCTCCTGTAGTGGTCTTGCTTTACATTTCTATGGCTAAATCTAAAAAATTAAGAATAAATAATATGAAGTGAAGGTGGGCACGGTGGCTTAGTGGTTAGCACGTTCGCCTCACACCTCCAGGGTTGGGGGTTCGATTCCCGCTTCCGACTTGTGTGTGTGGAGTTTGCATGTTCTCCCCGTGCCTCGGGGGTTTCCTCCGGGTACTCCGGTTTCCTCCCCTGGTCCAAAGACATGCATGGTAGGTTGATTGGCATCTCTGGAAAAATTGTCCGTAGGGGTGTGAATGAGTGAGTGTGTGTGTGCCCTGCGATGGGTTGGCACTCCATCCAGGGTGTATCCTGCCTTGATGCCCGATGACTCCTGAGATAGGCGCAGGCTCCCACGTGACCCGAGGTAGTTCGGATAAGCGGTAGAAAATGGAATGGAATGGAATATGAAGTGAACAATTATTATTTTCATTATATGGTTAACACAGCTGAATTTTGGTACCATGAAAAAAATGGTAACACTGTTTTGTGCTTTTTGAGGATATTAAAGGGGCAGCCAAAAATTCAATCATCATTTACACACTTTTCTATGTTCTTTGGAAGAATGTTTGTAAGCAACAGTTCTGGGGCACTGTTTACCTTAGTAGGGAAGAAAACTACTTTGGTAGTCAATGGTGCCTCAGAACGGTTTAATTACCTACAATCTTCAAAAAAAATCTTCTTTAGTGGTAAACAGAAAAAAGAAATCTGTAAAGGATTTTTTCCTACTATGGTAGTCCATGGTGGCCAAGAACTGCTTGGTTACAAGCATTCTTCCAAATATCTTTCACCGTGTTCATCAGAACAAAGACATGTATACAGATTTGGAGCAATTTGAGAGGGAGTAAATGAAGACCGGATATTCATTTTTGGCTGAACTGTCCCTTTAAGATTGTTTGAACCAAAACGATTAAGGGTGTGCCGCCCCTTTAAATGTCCCGAAAGAAAAGGCCCATAAAGGGGTGTCTTAAAGCACAGTGTTTTCAGTAATGTATGAATTTTAATGACACATTTATAACTTTAAGGGTGTTGTCTCTACGCCATAAATCATTTTAACATTACACATGTGTCATTGCTTCTCTCACTATTTGATTATATCACCAAGTTTTACATCTGAATTCATTTTTAAAGCACGTTGTAAGAGAGATGCATTTGCGCTCAAAACATTTCTCATAAAGTAGCACTCCAGTTTATTTTTTCTTTCCCTCTATTATGTAGACTTGAAAAGTTTACTTTTGCGAATCCCTCGGTACCAAAATACATAGTAGAGCGACAGTGTGGATGACCGACAGTCTCCTATTCCATTCAGCAAGAGAGACAGATACTTCAAAAGTGAGTTTGCTATATACAATCCATAGCCCTAATGGATTTCAAGATGATTCAATGGCTATGAATCATGTAGAACCAAACAAAACGGTAGGGTCACAGGCCTGTTTTAGTAATAAACAAGTTGGTCATCTAACCGATGTTTAATCACAGTTAGATTACAATATGCAGAAGGGTTTGGTTCATTCACATATGTATAGTAACATCCCACCATCTCAATGTTTTCGAAGTTTGTCTGTTTGAGAAAAATGGCTCATTCTTTGGCTGTATATGTGTTACACTGTGTAGCCTGTTTAGAGTTTCTCATACTGTAGTCGTTTCAGCTGTTATGTCACTTCTCCGACTCAAATACATAATCACAGCACAATGAAAGAGATGAAAGTTGCCTTTTACATGCACATGACCACCACGACATAATCATAATGTCATTGGTCAAACCAATGGAATAATATTTTTGGAATCTAGTGCAAAATACACACTTTATGCTTTTATTTACTTGCCAAATAAAAATGCAACATCTTGTGTAGATGACTTAAATGTTCTTCTTTGGGAAGGGGAATGTGAGAGTACACGTGTGTCCAGGTCCAGCAGACTGGATGATATGGAAAGTGAAAGCCAGACTCAGAGCGGCAGACAGAGATTAGGTAAAGAGGGAGAGCTCTTCGACAGGAACATCAATGTTGATTTTAGGCACACGGTTGTGAGGTGTTATGTCTGCTGGGTGTGTAGGAATGTCTTGCTGTGTCATAACAGATTCCAGAATTTGGCTCCAGAACATCGAGCAAGACTGCCAAAGCAGCATTAACATCTATCTGTGTATTCTTGAAAACTCTTACATCCCATCTGTCTTTCTGTCTGTCTATACTCTTAAAAGATGAATTGCTTATGAATCTATATGTCGCCGGTCTATGTATGGATCTATCTGTCTATTTTATGTATTTATTTATCTGTCTGTCTATACTCATAAAGGATTAAGTGCTTGTAAACCGTACAAACTGTTTGTCTGTTTGTACTCTTAATTTCTATAAGGATGAATTTCTTATAGATATTAAATGTTGCCTGTCCATCTGTTTGTCTGTCTGTCTGTCTTCCTGCCTGCCTGTCTATACTCGTGAAGGATTAAATCAATCTTACACGTGTCTGTCAGTCTATCTATCTATCTATCTATCTATCTATCTATCTATCTATCTATCTATCTATCTATCTATCTATCTGTCTGTCTGTCTGTCTGTCTGTCTGTCTGTCTGTCTGTCTGTCTGTCTGTCTGTCTGTCTGTCTGTCTGTTCGTAGTGTTAATTTCTATAAGGATGAATTGCTTATAAAGTCTCTTTGTCTGTAGTCATGAAGTATTAATTGATTATAATTATCAAATGCTCTCTGTTTATATTTATGTGTGTGTGTCTGTCAGTCTGTATTTTAGTACTCTTACATCTGTCTGTCTTTCTATTTATATTTATCTGTATGTCTGTCTGTACTCTTTCATCTGTCTGTCTGTCTAAAGGATTAATTGCTTATCAATCTTATATGCTATCTATTTATATCGGTCTGTCTGTTCTCTTAAAGGATGTTTTTTTATAGCTCTTACATATCCTCTGTCTGTCTGTTTGTTCGTTTGTTTGTCCATCCATTTATTTTAAGGCATTGCTTCATCCCCGATCAAATGGTTTTCTTTTTTAGGATTAGAATGAGGCGGGTAAAAAGGAGACAGGTGTGTGTTTTTAAAGAAACATGACAGTTATTATTTGCGTAGTGATTGCTTTATTTTCCTATTTGTGTATGAGAGGAATGGTTTAGAAAATCTGCAAGTGTGTGTGTTTCTTTAATGATGTCATAAAGTGTGTTCGCATCTCTTTGTTGGCTTTTCCACACGCCATTTGACTTGAAAGGAGAAATTGCTAACTTGGCATGTTGAGGGAGAGAGAGAGAGAGATGGCGGTGCCAATTCCTAAAAGCCCTCACATTTCTTATATATTGTACACTGTAAAACATAAAAACATTGAGAGATTGGGCTTAGAGGAAACATCTTATTAATTGTAAATAAAAATGCAACTATGAAGTATCAGAGAATCAAAGAGTAAGGTCAGCAGCACCATTGATTTCTCTGAGACTTGAAGCCACCCACATCCCGATTCTAGATCTTACAGCCAGACCAAACCTCTGAAAAATGTCTTTTTATATACTGGTTTAAAAATGCCCATTTATTTATTTACCAGCAAAACCCCAAAACTAAAGGTCAGTTCACACCACTTTCACGTTCAAGTAAATTGTCCTATTAAAGTCATTTCATGTTTTTTTAAAGTTTGGATTTTTTGTTGTCTCTCTCAGGGAGCCTTTAATGTTTTATTTTGACTACATTTTCAATCTGTCAAGACTTCACATGGTTGCAGAAAACCGTTTGGGCTTTTGGTCTGATTCTCTTTGTTATTGTTTACACTGTTTGCTTGGCTGTGAAATTGAATGTGTCATTAGAAGCTTTCAGACATGAGTTCATTGAGGTGATGTTGTGCTTGTATCTGCTCGTAATACAGCCAGTGTGTTTGTATCTGAGAATCGCAATAGACTGCGACAGCCGAATATCAAATGATTTCATAGAAACTTTGTAGCTCTATTCACCAGCAGAAAAGTATTTAAAATCGCTTTGTACCTCTTGAGCAGCTTCATATTTGGTATTATTCTTGGGTCTTAATAGTGTATGTTTGCCGTGTTGACCAAGCAAAGAGTCTATTAGGCAAAGTTCCCTCGTGTTTGCTTTGGATACACGTTCTCTGCCGCAGGCTAAAAGTGTGGCAGGGATTTTTTGAAGTTTTCCCTACTATAGATTTTGCAAGCTTTCGGTGTTAAAAAAATTGTGCCAGAATTTTTGCCGTTTATCATACATTTTGTGATCGTGGTGCATGGAAAGCGGTTATTAAAGAAAAGCTTTTGAAAGCAGTCCAGACAAGAACAGCTGGTTCTGTCTCTGTTCAGATGGCCAATAATACTGAAACAAATTAAAGAGAGAAAAAGCATAAAAGAAAAAGTGAGAGAGTGTGTTCTGTTAAAGTTGCAATGAACCATAAGTGCTCAGAATGTTCTTACACATTCATTTATTCACAGATCTATTGTGACAAATGATCTTGGTGGTCAACACAGATTTGCTTATCTCACCCACCCAGAAGAACATGTTTCTGCTCAGAAGTTGGTCATAGGAGCGAATGAGACTTAAAGGGCTAGTTCACCCCAAAATGAAAATTCTGTCATAATTGAATCACCCAAACCTGTATGACACTTTATTCTGCAAAACACAAAAGCAGATATTCTGAAAAATCTTGGTAATAGAAAACTGTTATATAGATATATTGACCTCTATTGTATGGAGACAAAACTCAACATGTCAATGGGGAGCAACGGATTTCTTTCACCAAGAATTTTCTAAATATCTTCTTTTGTGTTTAGCAGAATAAAGAAAGTCAAACAGGTTTGAAATGTCACAGGGTGAGTAAAAGATGACAGAATCTTTATTTTGGGGAACTAAGTTTCAATTAATGATAAACCTAGAAGTTTATAAGACATTTTATTTTTTTAGTTTTTCTGTGTCATAACTGATAGAGCTTTGTGTTTCGATCCCCAGGGAATACACACTCTGACAAAATAATATTTAGCTTGAATTTACTGTATAAAAACATCAGTCAAATGCATAAAATGCAAAAAATAGATTTGTGTTGAACATAAAGCTATAATTGTAGTTTGGTCTCGGAAGAAATTGATGAGAAATGTTTGAGACAAAGGAAAACATTATAAACACTATACACAAAAGGTACACAATATGCACAGTATATTGAGTCATTAAGCAGACATTTGCATTGTTAAGTAACAATAAAAGTGACAATAAATACACAAAAGTGAAACAAGTAGACATCATAAACAAGCATAAACATTATCTGGCTATTTACATTGTCAAAGTCGACAGACAAAACAGATCTTTTCTTATTTACGGGCAGTTGTAAAGCCTTTGAGTATCATAAACCCCCTCTTCTCGAAGGCAGGGGTAATTCCCCATCCCATTAACCAGCCGGGACAGATGATGCCGGCTTCGTTGTGGTAACACATGAAAGGTGCTGGGATTCTTTACTCCCTCTCTGGAGGGACTCGACCCCGCAGGCTTATCTGGACATACACACACTTATCATCATAAAAAAACACACACACGCATATATGCATGCACACGTCCGACATCTCAAGGAGACCCCGAGGGCGAACTGGGCTGTGCTTTGGTGATCAAAGCCAACTATTATATCTGGTCTGGGAGTGCACCTCGGTCTTCAGCATGGCAGTACTTTTCTCTCACCCTTGGGGGAAGGAGGGCAGTGATTAGAGGTTTTAAACAGCAAGATGAATTAAAGTGATCGCTGCACGACCCCAATGACAGCCTGGATCAAATGATGTCATATAGGAACTTGGCACGATGTTGAATTGTGTTTATATGCGCGCAAGAACGAGAGAGGAGGTGCTTTGTGTGCTGTGTGTAGGGTCCTTTTATAACGTATAATCCTATCTTTTATATTGAACCTCAATTGCCCTGAAGACTGAAGTCTGAACAGGTGTCTTACCTGAATCATTTATTATTTAACATCTGTGCACAGGGCTGCACCATAAATTGTGGTTAACACAAAATATTGTGTGCAATTTGAGCGATTATGATAGCGCAAAGTCTGCGGTTATACTTCATGCGCAGTTTGTCAGTAAAGCACGGCTCTGTGATCGGTAGGAAATGCTGCTCGATCTAAAAGCAGTGCGAGTTTGAGTCGCTTATAACGCCCATTTGAAAAAGCAACATCCGTCATTCTAAATTTACTTCATTGTCATGAAAATACCTGAGGAGGCTTAAAGAACGGCGAATTGGTGTTTATTTGGAGTTTCTGCACGAGAGCACCTTCTAGTTTTCAGATGCAGCATTCAACCGTACTTGACTGATAAGCTGTGGAAAAAAGCAGTAGACAACTGCCAAATTGTGTGCAGTTTTTTCCGATTTATCGTTGCAGTCTACAATGTTCAAGAACACACCCTTTTACTCGAAAAACCGGGTTGGTTGTCGGGACACATCTCACTTTCAGAAAAGAAAATAGAGAAAAAAATAGACCATGTTTAGCTGACTCCAACTCGAGGTTAAGTTTCCCCACACACAAAAAGCAGCACATGAAAAGATGCTTCACTCAATACACTTTCCTGTTGTGAAGAGAAGCTAGAAAGTGTTTTTGATAGGGGAAGAAAAGACCGTAGCACGCCCTTTTGATTCCACCTCACAATGGCTGAAATCAGATAGCTGTCGCCTGAGGGCCGAGCTCAAGATGTTGCATTGTGACTCCTCAAAGACAAGAAGAATAGCTCTCCTCGCAATTATTGCCATCTCTGACGACGCGGGAACCCATTGAGTTATGATGGTGAAGAAATCGTCCAATCACGGTCTCGTCTTGCGGCGCTGTTGTAAGCCATACGTGTTTGGAGGCTTCTTGGGGTTTAGGGGAATTTTTAAAGTACACACCAGAGAGCTTAAAGGGGTAGCAGACAAAGACTGAGAACTCTGCAGGTCACTGTCTGGAAGGAAACAAAAGCCATTCCTGGTAGACGCCAGCCTGGAGGTAGACATGCTTGGATAGAGAGGGCTGAGGGAGAGGAGACTCGATAAAGCACATAGGTTCCCGCTGTAGGGGGTATTTCTTCCTGACTGACCAGACTTTTTCTAGTGTGACAGATATGCCTGAATCTGGTTTTAACTCTCTTTCTCTCTCTGTCTTCCTCAGGAACCCAGATGGAGATGTTCGCCCCTGGTGTTACGTCGCAGATCTTGAGGATGGAATCTACTGGAAATACTGCGATATTCTTAGCTGTCAGAGTGAGTGTTTCAGTCCAAAAAAAATCTGAATGAATGAAACGCACAAATCAAAGAAAGACCTAGACATGTCCCCATTAAGTTCATTATAAAATGGCATAATTCTGATCGGTTTTGGAAGGAAAAATTACTGTAATTGCTCCACCAGAGATCGCAGTGTCCTGGCATCCAGAGATGCTTTTTGCGATGTCTGTCATCACTTGATGGTTTTGTATTCTCCACCCAGAGAACATACACAAGTGTTTGTGAGTGTGTAAACCGGTATGCATGCACCTCAAAGAAAGTGATTAGATGGTTATTCATGAGTTAACTTCCATTCAGTATCATTTCAAAGATCCTCTTATGCATCCGGCAGGCGATTCTCTCCCTTGCCATTTACTGTAAATGAAAAGTCTTTTTTTCTAGGGCTAATGTCACTTCTTCTTTTCTTTCTTTCTTTCTTTCTTTCTTTCGTATTAATGAATATGTTTTTCTACGCTTGGCTTTAGGGCATGTGTGTGTGCATGTGTATACGAGTGCAAACTCATTTTCCTGTCAATCATATTTGTATAATCCCACTAAGCGTGTTTTCTACTGTACTGGCAGAGAAAGAGAGCGAATGTGTGTGCGTAAACTGATAGGTTGTTTAGTTTCATCTCACTTATCTCTCATCACACCCCATTCACAGTCACAGGCTGGGCCTTAAAGGACTCATCAAATGAGTACTTTCAGCAAGTTTGTATGATTTATTAGGGTCTTCATGAAATGTCTGGAACATATTTGCTTAAAAAAACTCAATGGCCGTGTAAACAAAACCCTTTTTGCCTCGTCAAAAATAGCTATGCTCACAGCAACCTGTTTTTGGAGCTTGTCTCTTTAAAGCGGGCGTAACACACAGGTTTCCGCCAATCTCATATTAATCTTGAGTACCTATAGAGTAGTAATGCATACTTTGTATCTTCGAAGAGTATTTAGTTTGATCATTTTATAAAAGATAGATGCAGCTTTACGATTGTTTCCGAAAACATGCTTCACGTGTGGAGGGGAGGTGTAGGCTCAACCAAAGCACGTGCGCACCCATTGTCAACAAAACACAGACATTAGTTTCACTCACCGCATGCCCGACATCTTTTAGCGCTGGGACGGCTCCATATATCAGTTTCAAACTGTCTCCAAATCCAGTGTTATATCCACAGTTTATATAACATTCATCACCCAAATAAAGTGAACAAACAAACATGTATGCTCTCTCTCTCTCTCTCTCTCTCTCTCTCTCCTGCACACAAGTGAAAGTGACGTCTGGGCATGCTCCTTCTCCTGCTCTAAATGCTGCCGTGTGGCCGTGCCGCATGCTTTTCTGGGAGAATTGTCCAATAAGCAAACAAAACAAAACAGTTTAATATGTTCAATTTTTTTTTTCAAAACCTGTACTATCGCTGGGGGAGTTTATTGAGCACAGAAACACTACATAATACGGCCAACTCGTTGACCATGTTAACTCATTCACCGCCAGCCTCTTTAAAAAAAAGTTGCGAGCCTACGCCAGCAGTTTTTAACATTTTCACCCAACTTTAATGGCTCACAGTAAATTTTCTGTAAATAATATATGGACAAACAATATGTCAAATGAAAGAACAGAGTCTCCGCTTTTGAACAAAAGAAACCATATTCTTCTATCTTCATTTGTTCGTTTTTTATTACTCCGTAGATGTGGGTAGGTTTCTTCAAAAATGCATCACTTTGATTAAACAGCTGAGACAATTAACGTTTTTTGTCAAAGATTCCTCCCAGATTCCACTCAGAACAATCATTAAAAACCGATAAAACATATACATTCTAGGTTCTGGGATTCTGTACTTTTTCCCAGTGGTGTGTAATAGCGCCACCTGCTGTACAACAGTACAAACACTGATTGACGTATTTTTAAGTTACAAGATAACTCGTCAATGAGGGTGAAAGAGTTAAGAATGAGAAGACAGCACGTTTAACATTGTAAAGAAGTCCGAATGCATGAAACACTGTTACACGCCCGCTTTAAATGATAATGAGTTACAGCACACTCCGTCCGGCGTGTCAACACAACACATATGTAGGACTGCCATGGCAATCGTTTAGGTAAATTATATTTCCTGAACTCCTCAGCAGTTAGTTTCGTTTTAGAGGTCTTAAATCATTCCACCGGAGACTAAAAAATCCGTCACAGCAAACAGGGCATCCTAATGCGCTCACGTTGTGCGTGTATGCTTGCCTAAAATCCACGGAATGCGCACCTGCAGATCTCAGCGGATTTACATTGATTTTAGTGCTTGTCGTTGACAAGTTATAACATTACACACACAACGTGAGAGCATAACTAGTATGCTGTGACAGGTTTTTCAGCCTGAGGACGAATGATTTGAGACTAATGAAACTAACCGCAGTATTCGCCCGTTCATTGGCAAAACAAACAGCTTGGTGCAGCTGAACATATTAACCCACATATTGTATTAACATTCATAAAGCAAAACTCCAAGTGCCCATTTGCCAAATAACATATTAATATAGAGTAAGTTTTACACTGGCTTTGAATATTCTATTTAGGCTGTGACTGATTTAGCTCTCTTCGCTATCATATGCTAACGTTATCCTCCTATTTATACGGTACATGTACGTCAATTCAGAATGTTGATAAAAATTACTCACATCGGCAGCTTTGTCTCGGTCAGTTGGTCTCGATCCCTCTTGAGGAACAACTTTGAAGCTAATCCTGCTTGTACTGTCCCAGGTTTATAAAGCACTCTTGAAGTGATTCGCGCAAACAAGCAGGTTTTTACTTTTGGTTTCTGAGGGATTTTCACTAAAAATAAAATAAATTCACTCCTGTCTCTTCTGAGGTTAGGATTGTGTGCAGCGACTATATTGCATGTTGTCCATTACCTTCACCCATGGCGTCCCGTACACCGATGTCGCTTGTGAAAGCAACTGTAGCGGCAGCGTTGTGGACATAATTATGTAGTGGTAATATTATAATAAGATCCTTCTTTTACATCACAACTGGAGCAAAATCTGAACAACTCGATTTCTCAGTTGTTTGCCGGGAAAGGCAAACATACTTACTGGGATCTTGTTTTCATGTTTTCTGGGTTGCTAGTTGCACCGAGGACCCGATTATAGCACTTAAACAAAGAAAAATTTGGATTTCATCCGATGACTCCTTTAACATATCATAACATAACATAGCTGTATGCACCAGGAAACTATCAGAGTAGATCACCTTCATAAAATGTGTGTTTATAAAGTATGCCATGAACATATTGGGAACAATTCAATCAAAACCATTACTGTCATTGCAGAGCCAGTATAAGACATTGCATAGTCTTTGAGGGATAGTTCACCCAAAAATAAAAATGAAATCATCATTTTTTCACCCTCGTATTGTTTAAAACCTGTATATGACTTTTTCAGTGGTTTCATGGTTTTAGTGATTTTGTGTCCATATAATGAAGTCAATGGGGAACATTGTTGTTTGGTTACCAAGGATCTTGCAGAAGAAAGAAAGTCATACAGGTTTGAGTAAATTATGACGGAATTGACGGAACACTTTGGATGTTTCAATGCTGGTCCTAACACTACACAAACGTTTGATCAAAATACAACCAACAGAACATTTATTACTGAATCAAAACGTTAAACAAATATATGTAAGATTTAATTATGTATGTAAGATTTATTTAAGGCTATATTGACTTATTTTAATACCTCCTTGGTTTGGTCCAAATTATCCCAACACATATTTTTCGCCTGACACTCTTTTTTGCTTTGCATTATAAGAGATTATATCACTATTGCTATTACTATTTTACCATCACTATTTCACTATTTTTAGGGATATGTTTTTGCTACATGCTAAATCATACATATTCATACATAAATTACACATATTTTGAGCTGAAATGTGCTTTTTGCCAGCAAACAAGTGATTTTCGGTGATCCATATCTAAATTTGAAAATTTCAGCTCATTTGGGCCAATAAGTTATCTCTTAAAAATGATTTAAAACATCATTGTGGATACTTGAGTTACACAATTGCATTCGGTGACCTATTTCACAAAAGTGCTATGTGCACACATGCACACGTTCATCTATATGGATGCCCTTTATTTCTATGCCTGAAAGCCCGTCCAACAAAAGCCCTTCTTGGCTGAGATTATTCTCAAATTTAGGACAGCTTTTGTTACAGCTAGCTATCTCCTATGTTGTGCCCACCGATTTCAGTCTGGTTTACCGTAAGTGTGTGTGTGTGTGCGCCATGCGCTTTGGTTTGTAACCCATCCGGTTGTGTCGCGTCCTAGATTCCTGTAAGTTCTCGGGGCATCGCCTGTATCAAGTACAACCCGCTTTCTCCTGTTTCGGCCTGGATACCGTGGAATGGCTCTTGGGTGGCAGTCCCTAAAAAAGATGCCCACAATGTTGGCATTGAAAGCAGGCCGATTTGTTGGACCTTTTAGCTCCGGGGAAGCTGTTACAATGTGAAAGCAGTCAGGGCCATTGTAGCATCACAATTGACACGTGTATGCACACCCGAGGCTATTTTTTCTATTTGTTACATTGTGTGAAATGATCAGCGAATAAAAGAACAGAACTTGACCCAAACACCAGCAGGCAGTTGCAAGAGAGAGATTTTCTTCCTTTTTTTTAGTTTATTTATTTATTTTGTGCTTAAGGGCAGTGACCTTTCCTTGGTATGTTTTAGATTGTATTGTTCTCCTAGTTTTTTTAAATGTGGTGGTATGACCAAACCATGAATGTTTAATGCATTGTTTGTGAAACATTGTACAAAGGTGTACCCATCCTTCTCTGTATGTCACATAAACTTTTGTTATATAAAAGGCTTTACTGCATATATTGTACAGTATTATATAAATTGTATTGCCTAATTATCATTTCAACATTAGACAATCATTTTCTAAAAGGATGCACTATATCTGCCAACAGCTATCTTTGTTTAGTATGCATGTTTGTATATTTTTATTTATTTAGCTATGATGTTTATTTAGGATGAAGACAGCTTTATTTTGTAGCTTATGATTTGTGTATGATGTTTCTGCCTGCATAGGTCGTTAGATCAAGATTTACTGTAGTAATTATGTAGGTGGCTGTTATGGTGAGAAACAAGAAAAAGGTGAAAACAACAAAAGACAGACATACAAATGCTCCACACACACAATATGCATACATACTTACACACATTGACATAGACGCACACAAACAAACACACTCGCACACACGCATAGTGAAAGCACACATTTGGGATTAAGGAGAGAGAACCACAGGTCAAATATTAAACGGACTATAAATTCTTATATGCAATATTAATTATGTTTAACTTCTAAATTCTAAAGCAGCCCCCCCCCGGCCAGGCAAATAGTGCAAAACAATATGCAAACGGTGGCGAGGAACCAAAAACCTCAGGAGAACCCAGGCCCAACCAGGGGATTCCAGTTCCCCTCTGGCAAAAGCTGCTGCCTCTGCACAAGCTCAGCTTGCACAACAAGGCTAAATAAAAAAATTAATAAACTTACGAATAAGGTAAATTATAGATTCAAGATTATCATCAACAATCTAATAGCATTTGAAGTGTTGTAGAAAAATTGTGTCAAGTTGCCGCGTCCTTTATCCAGCTCTATCATCTCAGCTCTTGTCAGGTCATCGCTTCCCATTCTCAGCTCTGCCATCAGGTCTGGGCATGAACTGCATCCTGCGGTAACCTTGGAACAAAAAGACAAGACTGGCTGAGAGTAGAGTACTGTTCTGCACTCTTTGATGCAACAAGTACATCATTTGTTGTTGGATGTGTTCCTGGTTCCGGTTGATCTAAATAATGCACCAAGTGACTTTAGACCAAGTGATGTCACTGAATCAGAATAGCAAAACGTAAGGAAAATGTTAGACAGGTGTAGCTTTCTGTGTGTAATGGAGGGGCTCAAAGCCTTACTATGATCATTAGGAACTGCTCAAATAACACAATGTGCGTAGTTGACTTTTAAAAAGGTTTTAGGCAGGACTTTGAGGTAATGTAGCTCAATGTAGACATGTACCTGTCTTACAGCATACCTGTGGAGATTTAAAACGTATGTGATAGCCAAATACTTTGACTGGTTTAAACAGACAGGCGACCCAGAAAGATACAGTGTCCTCGCCCCTCTCTCACACACACACTTCAAAGAATCTGTTGTTTACAGAGACTCATTTCTCCTCACCTGTCTCTGAGAGGAACCAGCTGCATTTCTCACCGTTTATTTTTGTTAAGCGAACAACAGCACCTGTTAAAGTTGTATATTTACTGTTTTGTCAAGGACCGTGCTTAGTTCTCAGTCACAGATGTGTTTGAGTGTGGATCGCGGTTATGTTTAGATTATATTGTGTATACACTGTATAGACCACTTTGCAAGATGTAAACTCTGGTCATTTTCTTTTGTTTATTTATCTTTTAAATGGCAAATATATAATTAAATCTTTAGATATTAGAGCAAAGATATTTATGTATTTAACATATTCTTTATTTTAGTTAGTTTATGTTAGTTAAGTTTTTATGTATAATATATTATAATATTTTGTTCACACGTTTGTGTAGTGTCAAAAAAGTAAAACAGGAGGTTTTTCTGGACCAGCGTTGTTTACATCTTCCGAAGTGGTCTATATAATATTACTTTCTTGTTGTTATGAATAAGTATATTTTTGTTATATATCAACTTAACCAAAAAATGAAGAAAAAGCAGCCAATAAGACCACAGAATAAATGGAAATACTCAGGTACAGTACATTTTTACCAATTATTGGTAAAGGGTGTTTTAGTCACAAAACAAATCACATAATTGCAATTGTGGTATTATATGGGTTTGATGTATTTACTTTTATTAAAAAAAATATTGAAAATGTTTAGTGTTTATACTGTATATTTATACATGCCATGAGCCAAATCACTCCTACTTTCTCAACTCAGCAGATGCTAATAGACCATATAATGTTTTGGGTGATCAAAGCCACATGCTATTTTAGCATGACCCTGGGCAGAGTTGAGAGACGAGATCTGTAGCGCTCCTGTCATTCTTCATATGTGCTGTCGCTGTCATCTTCACTCCGAAAACGCTCTAATTATACAGTTTCTGTTCAGAACACCTCCCTCCATCTTTAATTAAGCCTGTGCTTGCTCCCTGAAGGTTGTGGAGATGAAAGTATTGATCTTGGACCTGTCGTAACACGCCCTCAGGCATGAGGTGGTGAAGTGTGCCGCCCGCAAGCTTGCGCAGCAGGGCTCATGTGTCCCTTTATGTTCTTTGCGAGGCGTATTCAGACTCACAAGGTTGAAGATGTTCGCTGACTTTGATTCTCCTCTCTCACTGTGCGAGTCCCAGCTGCTAAATGTACGATGGATCATGAGCAAAGTGCAGGAAAACTCAACCTAGGTAGAAACATCTCACTCATAAACAAAATTCCCCTAGCAGAAAACAAAAGTTTATTAATAATAGCTTTTTATGAAATGATCCCAAACATCAACAAATTCATGTCGGTTCGATCCAGCTGTCATAACTTTAAGAAAAAATGGTAATCCGAAACACATGTATGCTGGGCTAAAAAGTGTGTCTGTAATGAGGGTGGCAGCCAAAACAGGAACACAATTTATCTGAATTAATGACAGACAAGCAGAAAAGGGATGTTTTTGAATGATTAACCAACAATAACCAAACCTCTTCTGCTTAATATAGTCATTTTATAGATGTATTAAATTAAACTGTGAAGTGCCATCTTTAACTAGGTAACCGCTGGGGTTTCAAAACCGTCCTCTGCCCTGTATGAACTTTTTTTGTCTTTTAAATGTAGAATAAGTGTATTTGACATTTTCTTTCTTATAATTTATACTTAAAATTGTTCAGCTGTTAATTGTTAAATAGCAGTGCAGAGGTTGTGGGTTTGAATTCCAGGTAAAACACATTCTGGAAAAATAAACTCTTTCGGTTTGATTTTGTATTTTATTTTTCGAATCTTACAAAGATTCCCAATGAACGTTTTGTTCAAATGTTTGTGCAGTGTTAAAAAACTGACACAGGAAGTTCATTTGGACAAGCATTGTTTACCTTTTCAAAGTGGTAATTTCTCAACCACTAGCAAGATGAAGAAGTTACTGTTCCTGTGATTTGATTTGACTCTATGCACATACGATGACTTCATATGTCCATTCCAAGTCCTATTTACCTCCCTAATAACACCTCTTATGACCAACAGTACAATGACAAGGCAAAAGTCTTCTACAAGTCAACATGTGTGAACCCCCTGAGGGGAAATCTGGAGCATTGTGGGAGCGCTTGATGTCGACACAATCACAAATGTGTTAATGAATTTATGTCGCAGCAGCAAGAGGAATGTGTCTGCTGTATGAATCACATGTTGTGAGGTATCATGCTGTGCGTGGTTTTGTGTATGTCGAGTTCATCAGGTTGGACTGTCTAATCTTTTGTGGCTTTAGCAGTGTGATGAGACTTTATTCATTCAATAAGACAAGAGAAGCAGTGTGTGCCCTGTTTGAAAAGAGAGAGAAAGAGAGAGAGATCGAGGTGATCTCTTGGTTTCCATTGTTTTCCTAACATTCAAATAATATTTTCTATCCACTAAACTGAACCCACACATAAACATGTGAAGATCATTAGATATTCAAAATTTGACACACTGTATAAAAAGTAAACACATCTAGATGTCCATGTTATTCTTTAAATGTTTCACTTTTATTTGTTAGGATATTTTCCTAAACAAAGGCCAAGCATGCACGCACGCATCCACAAAGAATCACACACACACACGCAAAAAGGGGGGAAGAACTGTGTATTATATAATTTGTATTTTTTGTCATAGCTTTTTACCTTGACATTATTGAGGTCAGAGTGGACAATCTATAAGCGCGCTGTCCTATTAGCACTAACAATCTTTAATATTTCATCTCTGTCAGATCTATCCTGGCTAAAAGTGTTTCTGGCAGCGTCTGCTGGGTGTGGCACAGAAAATAACTTATGAATGTATTTTGGAGAAAAAGAAACACCCACAATCCTCTGCAAGAAAGGAGGAGAAAAAAAGGCATACCCCAGATGTCATCTGATTTATGCCTATAATTACCTTATTTTAATAACACACAGAGAGAATGAAAGAGAGAGAGAGAGAGGCCCTCAGACACGCTTATCCTCGGTTCCTGCCAAGTGCGTTTGCCAAGAACTGAGGCGTTTGATGTTGTTTTGTTTGTTATATGGGTGTTTCTTTTCTTAATCCTCTCTCTCCCTCTCTCTCTCTCTCTCTCTCTCTCTCCCCTTTTCAATGCTATTATGCCTGCCGCTCTGCTTCACCGGACTTGAGACATGTCTATCACACTTGCGTCGCCCCCATCAGGCCCTGCAATAATGAAAGTCTGGATTTAGAAAAGCAAAGATGAGTCACTGTAGCTGTGATGATGGGCAATATAAGGCCAGGGACCCGCGTCATTCCTCTGAACAATATTCTAGCGCTCGCCCCTAAGAGAATTCAAAGCCATTTGCCGTCACTGTAGAGTTTTTGAAGGAAGAGATGGAGGAGCATTACCTCTTCAGAAGAGGGCTGTTATGATTATTTATGATGTACCTCTGGTCTTGTGATTCAGGGTCAGTGGTGAGAAATACAGACTCCCCATGGTTAGAAGAGTACTTTCATTCACTTCCATGTTCATGAGTCCAAATTAAACATGTTTTACTTAGTCAACACCAATAGCCATGTGTTGATGTGTTGCGCAATAGTGTTTAGGGCAACCCGAGATTACGTTTCGCTTCGGGGTCCTTTCCAAACCCATGTTCTTATCCACCTCGCCTAGATTAAGGGTTACGATACACGCCGTTTTTCCCGGACACGTCCAGGCCAGGATTTTGAACTGTCTGCATTCCCTGGAGGTTGCATTTTTGGGGCGCATACGTCATCGCGGTTTATTATTTCAGGAAAGCAACGGTTACATTTCAAGGTAAGGATGAAAATACAATGATTGCGTCTCCATGTCCGGTAAAAATGCCACGTATGGCCAGCCTACCTGTTATCCTAACTCTCCATTGTCCTCCAATAAAAACCTATAAATGCGCAATAACTTGTTTTACTGTCCTAATGCACATTTGTGGTCTTATTATGAATGATTTATGTGCGCATGCGATACGTTATTCCATAGAAAAAAATATGTGTTTGTAATGTTTAAGCAAAAAATATATATTCCCACCATAGCCGTGATTTGTTAATCTTGTCATATAGATACTTTTATGTGATCGTATGCCTTCATCATGATAGTAGATAACAAGTTTTGTTTTTGTATGTATTTTCCTCATTTTATACATTTAGTTTAATATAGACCCCCACATTCTCAACTAGGTTTAATTTTAGACCCAAAATGCCGAGAGGGCCCATAAAAACCTTTGGCGTTACCATTTTACATGTGTATACGCTGTTGCATCTTTCCATTGTGAACGTATCTGGACTGAGGCCAGTCTGAGCGAGGCATATTACCACATGTAATGTGGTCACGTTCGCCAACCAAGCTTGTTATAAAATCTTCGCATTCCACCTTAGACTTTGAAGTCAGTTGTTTTGCATTTAAAGCGAGGATATTTGCAGTTATTGCCCTTGTTCGGTACATCTTTACGGCGAGGTGCATTCTCGATAAGCCTTTTGAAGTTTTCGTTAACTTGAAAAACATGGCCTTGTCACACCAGCTGTGTTGTTGGGAGAGATGAGCGCTTTTTGTTCAGCGGTAGGGAAACCCAGCTTGATGAGAGTTTAAACAGAGATGAATTGGCGGTGAGGTACGCTCGCTCTGTCGCAGTCTTTAATCTCCCGTGAGCCTCCGGAGGAGAACAAAACGTTCCCCTTTAAACATCAACGCTTCTGTCATTGAAGTGGTGAAGGAGCGGTCCAGAACGTTTCTTTCTCCTTTTCCGTTCTAGTCATCTGGGAGAGTAAAAATTACTTTCTGTTTGCTTAAAGAGTATATCAGTGTTATTTAGGCTTTTGTCCGTTATAATTGCACTCAGTGTTCCATTTAATTTTCTGACAGAAACGTCTCGCTTTTCAGACAAAGTCAACTCGAACAGGCCTGTGTTTGACTTAACACATTCATGTAGACATCGTTCTAGATTTATGAGAGGGGAGGAACACAGTCTAGTGCCAACTGTAGTGTGTTTTTGTACTTTTGATTAATGAGAGGAACAGATTGTGGATTATACTGTGCAAATTGTCTGTTTTTAGACTAAGAAAGGATTTTAGACTAAACGTCATGTGGGTTGAACATGTTTTGCATGTTGAGCACTGACCCCGAGGTGCCATAAATTTGTTGTTGCAGTTTTGATGAATTCTTTTTAAGCAACCTTACGGTATAATAAAAACATGATTTTCGTCAAAAAAATATGTTTAATGTAATTTGTAAACATACTCTTAACACCTGCTTTATCATGTAAGTGGCCATGAAGTGGTTAAAAAGGTGCTTGCTTTGATACATTTATACTGTATAAAGGGGCCTTTTCTCCTCCTGGTTTATTTAAGGGTTAGCACTAATAATGGTCACCACTTTTTCACCCACATGTCATTCCAAACCCGTATGACTTTCTTTCTGTCACGGAACATGAGAAGATTTGAGGACTGTTAATGCTTGCTCTGTGCAACACAAAAAAGTGAATGGTGACCGAGGCTTTCATTTTGCCTGACATCTCCTTTTGTATTCCACGGTTGACAGAAAGCCATGCGGCTTTGGAACAGCATGAGGGTGAATAAAGAAAGATTTCTCATTTTGGGTAGAGATGTCCCTTTAACACTCACTTTCTGTAGTTTTAGTTTAAACAAATCCGCTCGGGATCAGTTCATATGGAGATCAACTTCACAGCGCTTGTGTTTTGACTGACTTTTTTAATTTCTCTACTGCTGTAATTTCGCTGTCCATCAAACGTTTTGCATATGTTGCAACATCAAGGATTTCTGTAAAGAAGCTGTTGGGCTGGAATTGACATTATTACTGAGAAACAGAATGTGTGTGCGTGTGTGTGTGTGGCCCAGTCAGCCCTAGTGTGTATCTCTTTGAAAACAAAACTTTTCTTTGTATCCAGAAAGCGGAACAAGGCCTGACAAGTACTAACTTGTGTTGAGATGGATTCTTGGAGTATTCTGGAGTAGATGTCTTAGAGGCGGCATTTTAATCCTTATCACCAGTCTGGAACCCAACCTTTTTCTTTCTTATTTAACATTCACTGTCATTATAACTGTTTGATGCAGACAAAAGCACATTCACACAAACCCAAATCACCTGTTTATTTTCTTTACTTGATTTCCTTTTTGGCAAACATGAAACACAAACAATTAAATTTAGACATTTCTATTGTCTATAGAAAATGAGTGGCCCCTTTTTAATATATTATGGTAAATACAGCTGCAAAAAAGGAGAGACCATTTCAAAATTATTTCCAGTTTTTCTGAAGCTACATATCTAGGTATGTTTACAAGTCTAGTGTATGAAATTTAGTGGCATCTAGTTGTAAGGTTGTGAATTGCAACCAATTGCTCCACCACTCACCCCTCCTTCCGCAGCACTACGGTGGCTTCTACATCTAAGATATCGTCCCATTTTCACTTCTTTGCAGAAGGATAACGTATTTACGAAACACGCTCCATAGAGCAGTTTGTCCATTTAGAGCTGCTGTAGAAACTACATGGCGAATTCCATGTAAGGGGACCTGCGGTGTATGTAGATAAAAGTAGCTCATTCTAACGTAATAAAAACATAACGCTTCATTATGTAAGGTCTTTATACACTTCTGAAGACAAACAGTATAGTTATGCATATTATATTGCATTTCTGTCAATAGATCCTCCAAAAAATTACAGCTTTAAGTAAAACTGATGAATTTTGTTTCATTTTGTGAACTATTAAAAAAAAATGTTTTAACCCTAAATATAAGTATAAGTCATATATATGCTAATAGTTACCCAACAGGACCAGACAACTCTGTGCAGCCTGGAGCAGATTGTGTATATCATTTAGACAATTACACACACGTACAACAAAGTGACATGGACTGACATTTTCTAGATTCCAACACCCTCTCCTCTTTCTCTCTTTCTGACCTCCCTGTTCTCTCACCCGAGGACCTCATTCATTTCACATTTAACAAACCCCCAGCATGCATCTGTGCATTCCCATACGATGAGGTTTAGTGTCATACAGCGCACTGTGTTCTCACACTCGGTGCCTACGTATGTGTCCTGTTTTAATTGTAGTTCATAAAACACGTTTCCAGACGATTTACTGGCAATATGGAAGTTAATGATTTGCAAGTGTGTCTGTGTTAGCAGATTTATTAGTGACTGATGTTTCTATCCCTGGGCTTGGGAACAATGCCTTAATATTCCTGTTTTGCAACAATTTTATGTTTTTTTTAAACATGTTTTTAATATTTTGTGCACAGGTGATAAAGTTGATGTTTTCCTCTGTCTTTTTCTCTCAGTGCCGGGTAATCTGGGCTGTTTTAAGGACAGCGGCGATCCAACACCTTTATCTGGCAGCTACCAGACCTCCAACAAACTGACTATTCAAAACTGCATCAGCTTCTGTCGCAACCAAAGATACAAGGTATGAACCTTTAGGGCTTTCTGAGGTGCCAGTTATTCTTCGCTTTGGAACTGAGATTTCGTGATTGCTTGTCCTTTCTTTTTGTTTGTTATTAAGTTCATTAAATGACTTAACTCTAAAATCTATAGTTGTTTGTGATGTAATCGCCTGCATCTGCTCGTGGATGAAAGAATCGATATCGTCTGTATTAAGTTTTTCTTGCTTTTCTGATCTGGCATTAGAAAATAATGAGGTTCCTGACCATTTGTGGATTCTTGTGTTTTTTCCTTAGCTCGCCGGGATGGAATCGGGCTATGCTTGTTTCTGTGGTAACGACCTTGATTATCATCGTCACGGTAATGCCCCGAGCACAGAGTGTAACCATGTGTGTTTCGGAGACCAGACCCAGCCCTGTGGTGGAGATGGTCGTGTCATTGTCTTCGACAGTAAGTTTTGGCAGCATCTTTCTTTGCCTTTGCACAGATCATTGATTCACAAACGAAGGGATGCTAATGATGGTCAAATCGTGATTTATAAGCTGAGACAGTGCTAACCGTGGTACTTTAGGCTACTTAATTATAAACACATGGGTTCTGAATTCAATGTCCTGATCTAGAGTCAGTTCAGAAAAGCACCTTTGATATTTGATCAGGATGTCCTTTAACTCGACGATTTGGAGGTCAAGAATTATTTTTCTGTATTTGCATACCACACACGATGCATTGCTTCAGACCGGGCCTCATGTATGAAACACGAGCAGAGACAGGTTTTATGTAAATCCTTCATAAATCCATTCTTATGTAAATGTTGCGTTACGTTGCATTGAATGTGTGTTCACAAAATATTTACATCAAAGTTTGTTGATCTCAGTTTCACGAATGAGATCATTGCTTGTTGTGCATATTATGGTTTCAGAGTTACCACAGTTATGGAAAACAGGGATATCGGGAAGTTTTAAAGTCTGTTTAAATGTCTGATTTGTACGCAATTCATTCTTTTAAATCAATTCTCAAATCCGTCATGGGTTGTTGACCCGACTCCTTGAGATTCATTGTCCTTCGATGGTTGCATTAGCAACAAATAAATTTTGGAATGATTTTTTAAAAGCAGAATCGAAACCCCTCACTCTAAATGATTAATGAGTAAATCGGTCTTAATCAGTCTTAAAGGGACAGTTCACCCAAAAATAAAAATGATTTCATCATTTATTCACATTCTTGTCATTCCAAACGTTCATGACTTCTGAAGAACACAAAAGAAGATATTTAGAAAAATGTTGAAAACATTTGACTTGCATTGTATGGACACAAAACCACGGAGACATATTTTTGAATATCTTATTTTGTGCTTCACTGAAGAAAAAATCATGTACACGTTTGAAGGACATCAGGATGAATAAATGATAAAAGATTTTTTTGTTTTTGAGCGAAAATTGAATAGGAATAGTTTTAATAATCCTTTTGCAGCGGTCACAAACGATTGATAGGTCATGTAAAAGTCATAGAACAAATAAAAAGCTTTGACTTGCAAGTTGATTAAGACCACTAGATTTTATTATTCAACAGAGAGCTAAACCCATCACTCTTTTCTTACAGCAAAAGTAGGAGCCTGTGGAGGAAATTACTCGGCGTCCTCTGGGGTGATCTACTCCCCCGACTTCCCAGACAAATACCAAGCTGGCAGGGTCTGCTACTGGACCGTTCAGGTATATATTTAATGCACTTAATATCTTAATGGGGAAAGACTCGCGGGAGCCAAACCGAAGCTAGAGCAAAAAACATTTTGTGGCATGCAGCAATGCACTCATATCTTGGTCATTGTGTTCTCCCAGGTTCCGGGTGCTTCAGTCATTCTGTTCAATTTCACCTTTTTCAATATCGTGGATCAGACCGATATGGTGGAACTGCTGGATGGATACTCCAATCAAGTGATGGCGCGATTCGACGGGCGTAATCCACCAAGGGACGTCGTGAACGTCACTGCAGACTTCATCATTCTGTACTTTTACTCAGACAGGACGAATGAAGCACAAGGCTTTTCTGTTCTTTATCATGGTGAGGATATATACGCATACTTTGACTTTTTAACTTTTAACTGTTCACAGGATGTGCGCTTTTTTTTTGTTGGCAGCACTGGTAACTTTCATTAATAAGGCATTAACTTTGAAACATTATATAATGCCTACCAGATCATAATTTATTGCACAATGAAATATAAATATGCACTGGGGGCTTAAAGGCTGAAACCACATTGAAATGCTGAGATTCAACATGTTCTTTGGAACATTCTCACGTCTAATTATGATAGAACATGGATCATCAGGTTTTGGACAAACGGGTGTTCATGCCAGTGCAGACACATGCTGTTATAAAAGCAAAAGAGGGACATTCCATACAATACATGTTATTTTATTATTTTAAAATATAATGTTATGTTATATGTTATAACATATTAATGATATAATTTACAAGTTAAATTATCTGGATAATTTCTAAATAGAACTTTGAATTTATGCGAAACACTCAAATTTATGCCAATCAAGTGTCCAGATGTTGTTTTTCCGACAATGAATCTAGATGCCCTTTATAATAAAGTGCAGCATGTGGTGAAAGTGGTTTACATCTGCAGGTGCAACCTGATGCAAGTGCAGGTGCACCCCCGGTGGCTTAGGGGTAATGTAAAGAATATTTACCTGTGGGTAAAGAAAGAGGATTAGAGAGAGAATGAGATAGAACAATAGTGTTTACCTGAGAAAAATAGTTTTTTTTGTAAGTGTTAACACTTTCCATCAATTACATTTGTTTGGAAAAATGCAGTTTTGACACAATTCTAAAGATGAAATTGATTATTGTCCGCGTCCTGTCATTAAGCAAATGCATCAAAATACATCGAGATGTAGTGCATAGTATTCATATATAAGAGATGTACATAGACTGAAGCAAATATGGGCCAATATTGAAATGCTAAGTAGGTTTCTGGCCTTTTTATTGCACTTTCCACGATCTGAACCGTTTTGTCAGATCTATATGATTGTAAGACACGCTGTCGCTTTCTGTTTGGTGGTTTTGGGAGGTAGAGTTCACTAACCACAAACTGGGGAGGAATAAGCAGACTGAAAAGTATGAAATGGAAAAAAAATTGCTGAAAGAAAAGGTCAGCGAAACAAATTGACTTTCACCATCCGCTGAGCTTTTCTCCCCGCAGGCGAAGTTTGATTTAAACAAATCTTTCTGCGTTTCTGATTCACCGAGGTGATGTTATTTCAAAAGAGGTGAAAAATCTTTCCCTGAGATGTTCAGAGGTGCTTAAGCACAGACGATGGTTGGAAAAGAGACAGAATGTGTTTAAAATTAGTATAAAACCTCAGAAGTGGCAAGGAATTGGATTTCAGACTTATGATGTATTAACAATTTTAACAGAAGGAGACAATTTTCCTACAACGTAGCACCTTTTAGGGAACACAATTCACCCAACAATGCACATCCAGTCACTATTTGTCATCTTTGTGTCATGCCAAACCCACAGCAAATAAACTAAACTTTCCTCTTCACAGCTTTCAGAAACCAAGACGATGACGATGGAGATGAAGGCACATCAGCACAGTGAAGCCACATACAGGAAGCACCACAGCTAAATCCAATCCCAGTCAGAGCCAAAAATCCTCCCTCCTCTACTACGTAATCACATCAAGTCCAGCAAAAATGCCAGGTCAGTGGCATGGACCGAGTCAGACTACGGGCCACAGCACCAGTATGTGTCCATTACTTTTCATTACATCTCACCTACCCCAGCTTACTCTTCGTCTTTGCTTATTTCTTATACTAGGTATCAGTGGCGATAGGTGCCTCCTCTTCAGGAAAATGCAGTAATGCGAACCTCGGCAAAACATGTATTTTAGCCTGTCATGTGTGTTGCCCGTCACGCAGGGTTTTTAATAAAAGAGATGCTTGCGTTTGCTAGATACTTGCTTATGTGTAATATTATAATCTCATGTGTAATCATAGTTAAGTGTTAACTCAGTGTTTTCTAAATGCGAGCGTCACTTTTAACGTAAACCCTTTCGATGCATCTGCAGCAGGCACGTATTTTGACATGATGCGTGATGCATGTAGGCTCTCCTGAAGCGCTGGACACGTATTTTGAATTCCTGCTTCCCCTGAAGAAGAGGCACCGATCGCCACTGCTAGATATCATTATCAACATGAGACGGCCTGTGATTTGCTGCGTACTCAGTCAATAGGACCTGTTATAACATTTGACAGAAGTAATCATATAGTTTTGGGATTGTATCAATCATTTGATAAAGTATTCAAGTTTAAGTCTAATAGGCCTACCTATAAGTTCACTAGTATGTAGCCACTAGTATGTAGTACTTAATAAGCTTACTAACACTTACTATACTATAAGAATACTAGAATAATCCGAGAAACACAATTTCACGAAACAAATCATTAATTGGAAATGTTAATATTTTATTATGATATCTTAGTAATATTTCTATTTCCATCCATCCATTTTCTACCGCTTTATCCGAACTACCTCGGGTCACGGGGAGCCTGCGCCTATCTCAGGAGTCTAATATTTCTATTTATAATATAAAATAGCATACAAGGCATTTATCTTCATTGTTAGTTTTTGTTCTAATGTCACAACATTCGTCAACTCCTCATGTCTGTATAAGGAGTCTGTATTAGTTTGACTGTCAATAATAAACTCTTTGTTTTACAGTGTGGACCATTTATGCATTGGCTGCCCTGTTAACGCTAACAGTCATAGCCATGATAGCTAAGCTGCTACTGCATCTTACCGTAAAGTAAGTTAACAAATTACAAAACAACTTATTTATTTTTGGAAGTGTATACTTTTACATTAGATTTTGGGATAAAAAGTATAAAAGCAAATGTGCAGCTGCTAATGCTAGCTTATCTCACTTTGAAAAAGAATAACGTAATAGCACCTCAACAGTACGACGGATTAGACATGATTTGCGGTTTTATCCGCGTGTGGATTGATTTATTAACCCCGTTTTAATGTTAAGGGATGTTCGCTGCAAATTTTGCATGCGATTTGTTTTTTACAAGATGGAATTGTAGCGTGCATAAAAGCTGCATTTTAATACACTTGATTTAACCTCCCAACCTTTCCTTGTTTTTTTTATCTTCGCCTATTTTTCTTTGATTCTCAGATCTTCGTCCATCCCGTCAATCAGCGGTTCGGATTCGTGCGCGCAGAGCACCACATCTGAACCTTGGATCATCTTCTACAGGCCTTCAACCATCTCTCTGTTTAAGAAGAAACTCAAGAACCACCACGGAGACCTCAGCCCTCTCGTGGGAAACTAACCTCAATCACCATTACGGCTGCTACGTACTAGCTCCATGTAATGAATGCACACACTGTACGCAATGCTGGTCTATGGGAGCTTACGGTCCCTGACTAACCTAAAATAACCACCGCAATGCCCGGTCAAAAGGTTGATGGATTGTTCGCAAGGAACTTGGCCGAAACATAGCTAAAACGGACTGCTCAGACTGAGCTTTTTGCCGATGCGCTGACTCCCAATTTGCATCTCAGCCAATCACGCATTGCGTGACAGGTGCACACTTAAACCGACTGATTTGATTAGCAAAGGAATGAGATGTTGGTTTCTGTTGCCATGGTAGAGCAACAAATCAACAACGTAACTTTTGGGTGTTTCGCAGCGTTTCACAGACCCCTGATAAGCATCTCAAATAAAGGCTGAGACTCCCCTCGGACCACACTGAAAGACAAAACCACATCCATAGCCAATAAAGTGCCACTGTGCCCAACCAGCCCCTCTGGAGGAGAGATACGATCCCCTTCCATACGCATTTTAACCTCTTATGTAGGTCATCTCTTGTTAAGGAGGACAGAACTCCTTTAACCAGGGTAAAAGAGCTGCTCGTACCACCAGAGGATTGATGTCACAAACATTTTTTGGACAAAGGGATTTTTACTTTGAGGTTTAAAAATAAGGTCCAGAGAGAGATGCAGCGTAGACGGACGTCTGAGCACCAAAGCCTGCATATCGCTATAAGTTCAAATGGGGCTCTAGTTAAGAAATCCTGGTAGACCTCAACTAATATCTTTTGGTATTTATGCTGTGGGTCGGGTTTTGATCTTTCTGCCTTTAAGTGCCTTTAGGACTGAGAAAAACCTTTTTTGTGTCTCTTCTACGCTGTCAATATGTCTGAATGATGCAAACAAGCATTGATCCTTCAGTGCTTTGAATTGCAAAAGAGAATAAGCACTGGGGATTTTCACTAGATAAATGTAGTCCTGTGGGTGTCATTTGACCACATTATTCCAGTCAGGTTGAGCAAGAGACGCATTGTGACGAACGTTGTGTAATTCTGTGTGGGAACGATCGAGCGTCATTTCATTTTTCTCTCCAACAAAGACAGCGCTGAAATTCTTCCGAAACAATTTGCTCTTTCTCCCCGTTTAGCTTACAGAGTTTTGAAGCACTTCTCCCGTCGGCCAAAAGTCAAGCGGATCGCTTCAGTGCCAGTGTGAGTCCGTTCTTACAAAGTGCAGGGTGGCATTCAGTTAAAAGCACCTGCGCGGGCATCAGTCACAGGTCAAGATGTGGGTTGACATTAGGACTTCTTACAAAAGAACTGTTTCGACAGTTTTTACTCAATGTGCTCATTGTTACTTTAATTTTAGAGATGTTGTGAAAGCCCTTATTTTAATGTCCGGTGGGGTTCGGTCTGTAACTAAACAGACAGAAAATGTACGATTGACAATAAAAACATGTTGTGGGTATGCCATTATTACTGCACTTGCCAACTAAACAAGTTAGAGGGACAGTGCACCAAAAATGAAAATTATGTTTCAAACACGTATGCTGTTAACCCCAAAATAGTCCGTATGTCCTCAGACCAAAAATGAATATTTCCATTCAAGAATGACACAAAATATAATTTTCGTTTTTGAGTGAAATGTTTCTTAAATCACAAATTACAGAATCACCACATTATGCACTTTAACCTATTACTGAAGTACTTATCTGTACTTATTGTGTAATGTTTTATAAGCAACCCAAAGCATTTTTTTAAGTTTGTACAAAGATTATATTTCAACATATCCCACTTGCATCTTCAAAAAAACTAAATTGTGAAATACTGTGTAAAAAAACCTGTATTAAGACCTCAGTTGATCAAGCCGCACACCCAACGTGTCGTGTTCTTCCTGAATCCAAGTGCGTTTGGCTGACCTGATGCTGTATTTGGGTTGCGTTCTCATATGCACTCTGTGTTAATTACTGCATACATACTTCATAACCAAAGTTCTGCAGAGCCCAGGGCTGCCCATGCATAGTAATGTCACAATTCGCAGTGGGAGAGAGAGAGACGGGCTGTCATAGCAGAGAGACAAACCTAAAGTGACATGAGAAATCTAACAAGGTCAACTATGTCTGGAAAGACTGGTGAATAATACACAATCCAGGCATCCTTAAATATAGCAAGCCCTGAATGCTTAAGCACTTTTTGCAGTGGAAAAAAGTGTCAAAGCTATTTGTGGTTTATCGGAACGTATTTCCTGCAGAGAAACCGAGACAATTTTGTGGTGAGAATACTTCCAGGGATAATAAAAAGATGTTGTTTTCATGGAATTGTAAATAAAATTGTGAGAATTTTTATTTATAACATAAATTATTGTTACTTTGGATGTAAAATGGGATATATTCTATCTTTTGTATAAGTACCTTTGTAGTTTTTATTTAATATGTTCCGAGTGCAAAAAAATAAAAATGCATGTTTCTAATGCTGGTCGTGTCTGCTTTGTTTTCAATAAATTGTACCTATTGCTATTTTTAATCACGAAAACAAGGAATGATTTTAGAGAGAGAGCGAGAATTTACAATGCTAATGAGATCCTTCAGGACACTCCACATGTGCTTGCGAGATGACCATAGTTTCAGCAGCATTTCATTGAACAGATATGACAAAGGAGGAAATATGCAAACAAACATGCATTTGAGATCTATGTAGACCTCCACAAAACATCTGCTGAGGACTTTAAAAGAAAAAAAATCCTCTTTTTTCTGTTGCTGTACAGCTTATCAGATAAAATGACTACCAGACACAGAATGGATGCACAAACAAAGCCTGTGCTACAGGCCCCATGTGTAAGCCATTTTCCCACTGTGTGTTTTTGTATGTGTGGAGGCCTATACTGCCCACCTGCAGATGTTCATGGAATGCGAGGTGAACACATCTACCTATGTTGATCTAATATTAAGTCAGACCAGTGTGATAACTAAGAGCATGTCAAGAATATGCTTTCTAAGTAAATGAATGAATCTATAAAATTCACAATAATTTGTCTGAGTACTTCATAAACCCAATGAGCCTATGCTCATTAAATAACCACAAATGACCGAATCCACCCATAAAGAACAACAAGCAGTTTTTACATTTATGCATTTGGCAGACGCATTTATCCAAAGCGACTTTCATTGCATTGTATTATACATTTGTCTGACTATGTGCAAGCCCCTGTGATCGAACCCATGACCTTGGCATTGCTGGTGTCATGCTCTAACCCCTGAGCTGAATGAAAAAATATATTTTTCATTCATATACGACGTTTAGTGTGAAGCGCTGCTTTCGTTGGCGCATATGACTATTAATCCTACAGTGACACCTAGTGGTAGGTTGCTAACGGCACATTTGTCATGTATGTATTAGAAAAAGTTGAAACATTTGGGTTTTCTCTCTCTGTTATAAGAAACTAGTAGAATGCGATTTATTCCCTGGGGAATTTACAGAACACAGAATAACACATCACAGAAAAAAGGTGAAAAAAGACAATCAAATGTGAACAGTTGACATAAAACATCATGCAGTGCTTTATAAAAATGTATACCTGGGGGCTGTTGAATGCCTCAATCTGATTGGTTGACAAACGTACCATGGGTAACTTTAAGTAAATCTACACCTATAGTTCCACATCACCAAGTTTAAATAACAGAAAGTCTATAGTGTTGCCTACAGGCCATCACCTCGAACAGCACCATGCGCTTGATCTGACGTTTATAATGTCAAACTTAACTGCTTATGGAAACGCGTGCGCGGTTTCGTTTCAATAAACAAAGCATCTCAAAAACAATATAAAAATACTGAAATCGAATAAATAAAATAACTAAATAGAACTCAACAAGAATGATTAAACACTGATAGACATTAAACATTTGGACAATGTCATGTGGTGCGGTAACCGGTACAAGCTGAATGAATCCGGTCCATTCAATTATTCGTCGTTAATTATTAATTACAGAAAATATAGAAACATATAAGTGATGAAATAAGGTTTATTAAATATAGTCACACGTGAACATACGGCTATACATGGATATTTCCGTTTGTTGTTACGTGAGCTTGAACCAGAGGAGCGTAAGTGACATCTAATCGACTTTACATAAGAGCCCGAACAAATATACCATAGTTTGATGTGAATACGTTTTTTGTTTGCAGTCTTCTATAATAAATATGTTACACAATGATGACAGTCTAGCCTACTTATTGAACAGTATTTAATAATTTGTTCAAAAGAATAAATATGTCTCATGCACCAATAATGCTTTTCGGCACCAACGTTTTAGCCATTTTGAATCATCTGCTATCCACCAGCTTCTCTCTACAATACAGCGATGCCCTTCTGGCACCAACTGGTTTAGTGGCATATGTTCAGTGATAAATCTCGTTTCTAATGAATAACTTCAAATTGATTAAGATTTTATTTGTGTTATTTTGGTAGTAGAAAGAGTTCATCGAGGGCTTTCATTTGATATATTAAACGGTGGTTAACCGAATACAACATGACAAACTCTATTAAAATTTACATTTATGCATTTGTCACACGTTTTTATTCAAAGCGACATTTCATTATCCTATACATGTTTACATAGGTATGAATATATTTACACTATATTTACTGAACACAGTGTTTCATATTATATGTGTACGTGCCGAGGTATATTTGGCAATACAAGATTAATAATACATTACTTCAAACGTTAACGTTGTTGCAAAAGAACTACAACTCGTCGCGAGTTTATGACGCGGTGCTTTCGTAACTGAACTCGAGCTCAACATGGCGGCTTCCGTCAAGACACTTGCCCTTAGAACTCTATGTGCATCTACGCGAAATATTCAGCATGTTTCAAGAGGTCGAGTCAAACATTCATGTTGTCCCGCTTGGGTGACAGTACGTCGCGGCTACAGCGATGGGACAGAAGGGAAAAACACGCACTTTGGTTTCGAAACTGTGCCAGAGGAGGAGAAAGCAGAGAGAGGTGAGTTGAAATACATTAGTTTATGTTGCCATTCTTGCAGTATGGTCAAGATCAAGACCACAGAAATAAACATTGTTTTAATGAAGACTAGAATGATCATTTTGTGTATTTTGGTGATCGTTCCTAGTTACAGATTTTGAGCTGTTTAAGTAAACTTATGCTAAAAATGTGAAGTCATGCCATTGCCATCTCTTTTATTTCCCTCCTGTTGTCAGTCTATAAGGTGTTTGAAAGTGTGGCGGAAAAGTATGACGTAATGAATGATGCCATGAGTTTAGGAATACACCGCCTCTGGAAAGACACGCTCTTGCACGTCATGAACCCTCAACCTGGACTGCGTCTACTGGACACAGCTGGTGGCACTGGTACATCGCAACTTTGTTTGGGCTCTTCACACAGATCTCTTTATAAGGAAACATACTTATTTGAGCTTTTCTTTCTCAAAATCTGTATTGTGTACCAGGTGACATCTCCTTCCGCTTCCTGGAATACACAAGATCGATGCATGAACGGCAACAGCGTCAGAAAGCACGGTCCAGTCAAACGCCATCGTGGAGAGACATCGCTGATAATTATGCATCTAACCAGACAGATCTTCCGCAGTCCCGGGCGGTCGTGTGTGACATCAACAAAGAAATGCTTAAAGTTGGTAAACAGAGGGCAGAGAAAGCGGGAATCAGTACAGGTACAGTCATCTTAAACTAAAGACACCCATCATGACACCAAATTCACAAGGCTTGTCAAAATTGTTTGCAGGTCTTTCGTGGGTCGTGGGTGACGCAGAAGAACTCCCGTTCGATGATGACCAGTTTGACATATACACTATTGCATTTGGCATCAGAAACGTCACTCACATAGAGCAAGTAAAGACCCTACATTACATTATCTATGAGCATGCCGTCTTTTTGTAGCTTTAAGATTTTGATGATTTATGTAGAGTTGTTTCAAACATGATGGGTGTGTTTTTTTCTGTTTGTAGGCGTTGCAGGAAGCTGTGCGCGTCCTTAAACCAGGCGGACGGTTCTTGTGTCTTGAATTCAGCAAAGTGTCTAACCCTGTGCTTGCAAGGTTGGGTTTATACTTCATTTATTTTTTTACAAACTGTTTTTATTAAATTTGTCCAAAAATATGTTGACCTGTTCAGTGGTCTTTTGCAGGCTGTATGATGCATATAGTTTTCAGATGATCCCTGTGTTGGGGGAAGTGATCGCAGGAGACTGGAAATCATATCAGTATCTGGTGGAAAGCATCCGGAAATTTCCAGACCAGGTAACACTGCAGGCATACTCTAAAACACTCTGCACAGACAATTCAGAAATCCAATGCAATTGTGGGCCAAAATGAAAAGTTGATATGTACCTTTTGTCTGAAATATCTTGATGTTCTTGAAATAATTGTAACCGTACTGTGAGATTGTAACAAAAAATGTGTTCCATAGGAAACCTTCAAGGAAATGATCGAGGATGCTGGCCTCTTTTGTGTCAAGTACTTCAACTTGACAGGAGGAGTTGTTTCTATTCATTCAGGGTTCAAGCTCTGAGTGTCACATCACCTGTGTGGTCGGGCACATAGTAGCCTTTAAGTAAACTCTGACAAGAGATTAAGGATTTTGGACATTTCAAAAGAGAGCATCTGATGAAACCGTATGGACGGTGTACAATCCAGTTTCATGTGATTGTTCTGTGCCTGTTTGGGGACACTTTTCACCATGTGATGTGGAAAAGAAAGCCATCGACATGTTCCTTAAAGTGTTGTGGGTTTGATTAAGAATGTGTTACTCAATAACAGCTTAATTTGTTGGACTGCAGTTCAAATGTGTTTTCATTTAAAGAAGCTGGACGGACGGTGTGTTTGATTTGTGGTACTGAAGCAGCACACATTGATTTAATAGGCTGAATTTGTCAATCCCATTACTGCAAGTTTAATGCTGATAATGAAAATTGAATTTACATTGAGCCATCGGTTCCCGATTTATCCCAAAGATGTCTTAGTTCCTACACTGTTATATCCTCGTATTGTATGTTTTCATGTAGACATACTGTGAATCTTTCTATGTACCTTTCTCTGGACACAGAAAAACTACAGCCACATGTGGCATACAAAATAAAGTAATATATTAATATGAAAAAAACCCTGCAAAATGTTCAACTTTGTGAAAACTTGTTTGATTGTGTTGTCCTACAAAGTGAATGAAAAATTGAAAAAAGAATCGCTTGTAGTGTGCGTGAAGTGATTTGCTTACCTTTGCATGTTTCGTTACCTTAGGGGTGGTTTCCTGGACAGGTTTTAAGTCGAGTCCCGGACTAACTGAAACGTTAGAAGTGGCTTGATGTAACCAATTTACACTGACATATGTGCTATTATCTGCTCATAACGTTAACAAAGGTACAGAATGATGAAATGCTTGTAAGTCAATTTTCCAAAAATAAGTCATTCTATAAATGCAGGTATATCACATGTCTGTGGCTCTGTTGTGTATGTCTTTAATATATTTTCATCATTTCATTCAGATAAAGCGTTATTCGCACATTTGTTAAAAATGACTTTGTTCAAAAGCTTCAAATCCACAAAAACCTTTCATTCAAGAATAGGGTACACATCTGTCCATCTGTTGCTCTAACTACATTCTGTTGGAGGTCATTTTTGTGAATACAAAGTTGTGCTTTCAAGTTGACTGCATAATAAAGACATTTAAGCTTTTATTGTAACCTTGTTTTACGCATTATTTTATGTATAAGGAATGGTTCATCCCCATCTTACATAATTTGCATAGAAATCTATTATCCCTTTCTCATTTGTCTGCTTTTCTCATGTATAATCAAGTGTGACATCTTTTAACCAAGTCAAGCAAGTGTGTTACTCGGAGGTTTGATTTTCAAAATAGCGTATTCCGTTGTCTTTTGTTCAACATGTAATGTTAAGCAACTATCAGAGGTGTCCTGTGTCCCTCAATGTATGGGGTATGACTTTTTTGATAAATATATCCAATATATACTTTTATTATACATTCTAAACCAGGTAACCTTGAGATTGGCTAAAAGATAATTTGAAAATAGTTCTTGGGCTATATTGCTTTAATAGTTTTAATATTGCCTACAGAAAAGTTGTGGTCAGATCTCTCTAAAGTTAACGCTCCCATGAAAACCAATGTAAATACTGATAGGGATTGATAGGTCACACACAGAATTACTCCAATTTAATATATTGTAGCTCGTAAAGCTAAGATCCACCCTGCAGAATCTGAAGTGTTTCACCTAAAATCAGCTATAAGTTAATGAATGGGAATGAATTCCTTTTTATAAGTTTACAATCAACCCACTTTTTTTGTTATAACAGTAGTCAATATGTCTTCAGATATTGTACCGTATCCAGCTTCTTAATGATTTCTTAACCCAGAACTGTGATATTCTACACCAGTACCCGTGACCTTACCTTTTGCTAAAAAACAAATATGTTTATCTTCATTTAGATTTTTTTTGTAAAGCAAAGCGCTTTCAATTATCGACGTATGAACCATGTATGCGGCCTTACCACAATTTATTTTTGTGTCAATAACATCTTTCTGAAGCATTGAAGCTTTAACTGTTATTTTTATGTATGCATCTTAATCTGTTTTTATTCATTTTTTACTTTTCTCTGTAAAGCACTTCCAATTATCTTTGTGTACTGTATGTAATGTAAACTTGCCTTGCATGTTTATGATAATGACAATTCCGCTTCACATGATAACAGCTGTTATGGATTTGGGAAAATGAAACACTCAAGTGTGTGCGTTTACTTTAATAAAACCATATATTTGTAAGCTCTTTGTACACTTTGTTACAAGACTGTACTAAAATTTTGAAATCAGTTTTTGGTCAGAGAATCTTTAATCGTCTCGTGTGCAATTACCATGTATTTACAACGTCTCTTATTAGTGATCTCAAAAATGAAAAAAAAATAAAACTCACAGACACTCTGAACATAAGACATGGCTTAAAGATAAATATATTAGTCAATAAATATTCAGAGAACATATTTCCATTTATGAAATGTGCTGCTATACAGATACAGAAATATACACAGATCAAGCTCTAACCTTTAACATCTGTAAAATGATAATGGAGAAAATAATTATATCTTTAAAAAAAAATAAAAAATATTAATTTTTGTACACATTTCTTTTATACAATCTTAAGTGCTACAAACAATACGAAATATTAAATAGTGACTCGAGTACCCAGAAAAAAATGCTATATTTGCAGTACATATCCCTATGCAAGGCAAGAGTAGATTCTCATGTTACGGCATGGTTTTAGTCTATGTATAAATAAAGTTATTTTAAAACGACCGCCTATGTAAGCTGTATGGGTAAATTTCATAGAAACAGTATAAAATACTCTGTATAAACAGAAAGGCATGATGATATGATGGTGTATATCTGTAAAAGCACAGGTGCAAGTACATCATTATGTATATTTCAACCCATGATACTGTGTGTGTATATATATATATATATATATACACCACTGCATTCCAATCTCTTGAAGTCATTATACTTTGGCGTCTTTGTGACAAACTGTTAGCTTGTATACATATCATATAAAAAACGACTAATATATGAACTTAGCAGTGGTCAAATACTAGAAGTCCTGTACCTTTAACACTCGAGTAGTCCGTGTCTAAATCTACCAGTGAACCCTGGAGACCAACTACATTTTGGTGTGAAGTACATACAGCTCAGTAGTCTCCACTAATAACAACTATATGGATTAAAAAAAGCTTTATGTCTTGGTCTGTTTCTGCACTAGAGAGAAAAAAGGCCCTGAGAAAAACACAGAGAGAGGGAGGTTAGGTTTTAACCTAGTTAAGCGTTCAATAAATGACCTTGGCACCAGTCGCCCGCTCCGTCCACGTTATCTTGAAATGTTTCATTTTGGTTTCATTTCCCCAAATGAAAACTTTAGTTGATTTCATACTGCTCACATGCATGCAATTTTAAAACATTAAAAAAGAGCATTCAAATCATGAATCTAAATTCGATAAAAAGTTAGTCATTTACATTTACAAATGTTTCCCTGGTCCTAGTCCAATCAGGAGAGAAGCTTCGCCCCCTCTGACTCACATTTCTGATGCTGTGTAGCGTGTGACAGAAAATAAAAAGAAATGTAGCTTTGTACTTTCACCTTTCGATACTTCTAAAACTGTCGTATTCTTTGCAGATTCTGAAGGCCACAGGAATGAACAAGATGAGCACTCTAAAAAAACACAATTGTAAAATCTAAATTTCAAACTCTTGTTGATCAGTACACTCCAGAGTTCTGACAACACAACCATTATATTTGAGTTTCAAGAGCCTGTTCCGTGCTTCAAGGCTTGCTATCAGAGTCCTGACCCATCGAAAGATGCTTTAACGCCCCCTTGTGTGTCAGGCATGCCATTGCACTGCGGGGAAAACAATGCTCTGGCCTCTACATCCTCTGGCTGCTGATAAATTTGTCCTCTACATTGTCCTGAGGTGTAAAATAAATCACAAGTCTCCTCAGAAGTCCGCTCCTCCCTCTCCAAGGAAAGTCTAGGAGGGAGAAGACTTGTTTGCGATTCTGGACCCAAGCCTAATTCACAGTCTGTATCCTCAGGAATTATGGGTATCCGCTGCGCGAGTTCGCAGCAGCCCTGTCCCATGCAGCCATCGCTGTCTGTCTGGCCGTACTGTACGTTAACCGAACAGTCTTCAGCGTAATGATTAGCGCTTCCACGGTGTACAGTCATTTCCGTGTAGAAGCAGCACGGCAATCCGTCGTAACCGACGTGATCTGGAGGAGGCAGCTGCTCGGTGCTAACGCTATAAAAGTTCTGCGGAGATCCGAGCGAAAGAGTTTGAGACTCTGCGCCCCATCTGCAATGTCCTTCCACGTCCTGTGCTTTACGTTCAAAGTTTATTTTAGGTGCCTCAAAGCAGCAGCTGCAAGCGACACCTTGCTCCCCGCAATGCTTTGCAGCCGCAGCGCTCTCCGAGGGCCCAGCTGAGGTAGTGCTAATTAGTTCCCTGGTTTCCACCGAAGAGTGGCCACTACAGCTGGGCTCCAGGCTGCAGTTGGATAGCTGGTCCCCGGAACCGTAAAACGCTCCTACGGGAGGTTGTAGACAGTCCGTCATCCCTGATACAGAGGCCGGCGAGTCTTCTGTTGCAGTAGCGGCCGAAAACACCGTCCCCGCCTCTCCGGCCGAGCCCCGCCAAGGACTCTTACTGCGGTACACGTACGGGTCGTAATCACTGCTAAGCGAGCTCCGGAACGTCGAACAGCTTCCGTACACGCCCTGGTTGCTGACCTCCGTGCAATCCAACATGGAGTCGCTGGAGGAGCAGTGGCACTGACCTGAGCTACTGCTGCTGTCGCTTCCAGGACAATCCGCGAGGTAACCACTGCAGACGGAGCGGTGCCCATGATAACAACTGAGTCCCGATGTGCTTCCCGAGTCTCCCTGGCGGGAAGAGGAAGCAGGTCCCATGTGCACCACGGTAGGATACAAGAGTCCGGGTTGGAAGGGTCGGTTGTGACCTTTGTGCAGTCCGTTAGTAGGCTGAACCTCAGGTTGAGGAAAGGTCAAACCCTGAAAGTAATAGTGCTGGTACATCGTCTCGTACTGCGAGAAGCAGGCAGCACGAGAAAAGTTACGTCCTTGAAATTTGGGCCTCTTAAAAGTTTGCGGGTAAGCAGGGGCGCGATGCTCCAGGCCGCAGTGGTGAGGGTTCAAACTGTGGTCCAGGTGGAGGGCGGGGTAACCTCGGATGAAGGAAGATTGGGAAGGATAAAGGTTCTGCTCAGGGTGCTGGTCCACTGTTAAAACAGTGATGGGGTTGCCGTGGGGATCCATAGTGGTACGTGTGGGGTAGGCAGTCACCTGTCCGGCTCTGTGCACCCTTCCTGGGTAATGAACGGGGAGGATGACTCGCTGCTGACGGCCGTGCACTGGGTTTCCTGGATCGAGACAAATAGCACCTGGATTTCCCTTTTTTTGTTCTGGTGAGGAAGCCAAAACACAGATTAGAAGTGAATATATCTTTGAATACAAAACAACTCAAATATTTTATCTTTTGGCTTTGGATACTCACCAATTATGTTGTGTCTGCAGTGTGGGCAGGTGTGATTCTGCAGAAGCCAAGGGTCCACACATTTCTTATGGAAGCGGTGTGCACAGGGGATCACCCTCAACTCCTGTGTAAGTGCAAGAAGGATGGAAATGTCAACAAATCAATCTCAAGATTTCTGAAGGCCTTACATATTGTAGGGACATTATGGAGCATCATATTATTTGCAGATGCTTGAATTGAATACTTGGAAAAACTTAGTTTTTAACATAAAAGTAACCCATCACCCATCAGCTACTCATTCAAGTGACGTATAGATAACTATATTACTCATTTGTGTGTCATTGTATGACTTCTTTTACAGAACATGAATGAAATGTTCTCTTTCTCTCTTTTAAAAATGTTAACTATATTCTCTTTGAAACTTTGGATCCTCTTCTTTTGCATATAAAATAACAAAAAATTGTTTGTGTCGCACAGAAAACATAAGGCTTGGGAAATTTTGACCGATTTGAGGAAAGTATCCCTTTAAGCATGTAATGTTTAAGCATGCATGTAAACTGTAGATGGCGCCATAGCCCACCAGTTCTTAGGGTGGTAAAAACAAACATACATGGAAATAACTGCACAATTTTAAAGTTTTTACTATAGATTATTGACCAGGAACAAATAAAAACGAATTTGCTTTCATTGGTTTGACCTGTGAGATAGACAGAAATAAAGTAATATTCTCAAACCATTCCCTGACTCAGAATGCTGAAGTTAACGGATCTCACCCACCAAAAGTCATTCTTGGTCCCCAAGCATGACTCAACCCCCCACCCTCCTTCCGCCCTGCTTTTGTTGCTTTTCTTCATCACAGAAAAAGCCTTTGATGCCATTGAGTCTTTTATATCTCCACTTCCTGTGAGCTTCCCAGACGCCTTGATTTCTTTGTGTGCCCCTTTTTTTAGCATGACACACAAACACAGAGGCGGATAAAAACCAGTGTTCATCTTTAAGTACTTTTAGGTATGGTTTGTCTGTTATTTAGTTTTGGAATAGACTGAAGAGAAGCCAAGCAAATATTAGGTTAAACATCCTTTATAGAATAGTTAGAACCAGTTAACGTCTGGGTAAAGATAACTTTTTGCGAAACGAAAAGTACTTTTCTGAAATCAGAAAATGTAACCTCAAGCTTTGGCATTTTCTAAAAATGATTACCTCGCCGTCTATATATTTCTCAAGGCAGATGGCGCAGTCTGAGGTGGAACTACTGCTCAGGGAGTCTGATGCTCCACAGCTGGTCTCACGCTGACCTTTAACCTTAGCCTTGAACTTGCGTGTTTCCATCTTCTCCAGAGCCTGGATGGCCATGCGGTTCATGGAACTCTGAAGTGGAGAAACGATTCATGGATGGAAAATGGATAGAGGAAAAAAACAAGTCAGGAAAGCATGTGATAAATTACGTTCCTCGAATTGCGAATCTACACTTGTTGATAAAGCAATATATGCGTCAGTGTTTTTGAGATGTATGGCCTCACCTGACTGCGTCTTTGCTTGAGTTTTATCTTGATGAGAAGAATGAGGCAGACCAGTGAGACCACCACGAAGAACGCCAAGAAGATTCCCATGTCAAAGTACTCTGTAGGCTAAACAACACACGAGAATGAAAACAGAGGCAAGGTTGAATTTAGAGATCAAGTTTATGCAGTTTATCTATAATCTGACTAGCCAAAGACGCATGTACATTTCCTATCATTATTATGCATTGTATTAAAGCACAGCAAAAGATGACATGCAAAATCTAAAGCTAAACTTTTATCTATGCAGGTTTGAGAGTTAAAATAAAAGTTAATATACAAGGATTGGAGAGCAGCTTTCACTTCAATATAAAAACATTAAGAAATGCTAAACACAATTCAAACATTTGTTTGTGTCTGTTTTAATGCAAGTAAGCCTTTGTTGATAAACTCACCCTCGGCGGCCGATGTTGAATTCTGGCTCGTGCAACTTTCTGCTTGTTGACGATATTCATCAGTTTAACTGCATCAGGTCCTTTGACATAGACCACCGGCCTCTTTAGAGGGTCCTCCGAAATCTGGTTGAGCTGGAGGAATGGACAGACATTAAGACAAAATGCTAATCGTTATGTTTTTATTACCTTAAAAAGAGCTATTTCTATCTACAAACACCGAGTGTCCCCTTGCAAGGAACTTCCCATGTTGTTTCTTCAGTAAAAATGTTCATACTGCTCTACAGAAGTGTTTCAAAAATATGTTATCGGCAATGAAGCGAAAACGTGACAACAACTAAGTTCTGTGAGAGCCACCGTAGTGCTGCGAAAGGGAGGAGTGAAGTGAGGTGTTAGTTGCATTTCGCAACCTCACTGCTAGATACCGCTAAATGTCATACACTGGCCCTTTAATCACATTAAACTGAATAGCAGGGCAGTCGACAAGCATGCAGAAAAACACATGCAACTAATGAAATTAATAACCTTTCAAATCATTAGTCACTCCGCCAGATCAACGTGGACCCGGTTGCTAGGGAAAATGTCTCCACGACAACATACACCCATGTGAAAGAGGAACCTATAGAGTCCAGACATGGAAACTGCGGTCGGATTTTTTCTGTATTGAGGGGGAAAGTAGTAGTAAACCAATTGCATGTTACGAATGTGGATGCTGGATTTAGACCCGTAGCTCCTCAGACTGCAGCTTCACTCTGTAATTTAAAAAACCTGAGGGAAATACCAGGGATATTCAAGCCTCTATTTCTCCCTCTGTCGTCATGTCTCCCATGTGAAATATGGGAAGCTGAAAGATAGTCATCCCAGTCTTATTTCCCCCCTCTTATTTCTCGGGTCTATTGGGTTTTTATTCACCAATGCCTACATTTTCAGCTGGGTATTGCGTTTTTTTTCACATCAAAGTAATACGGACGTGTCATGATTTTGCAAGCCTTAATACAGAGAATGTTTTTTCAAATTGCAACTAATGAAAACACATTTTCAAATTGCTCATTTGCAATACATGGTTTTGATGTTTAAAATGTAAAAGGTCAAATAAACATTTGTCAATCTTTCATCCACAAGGCAAAAATAGAGCTTTCTTTCAAACGTAATAGCACAGAAACTACGCACAGTGAGGTGTAATCTTTCGCAAAAAGATAATAAAAATGACAAATTATATACAGACAGAACTAGGTTAAGATCTAAGGTAAGGAACAAGGGTAATATGAAAGCAAAAGCCTTTCGCATTGACGCTCTGCCCCGCGATTACCAAACTCTCCTCGTCCTCCCCAAAAGCCTGGAGGCTTTAAACTGTAATCTGTGCGGCAGAATGAGTCTGGACAGAGGCGCAGGCTCTGGAATGCGCAGCGACGACTCCTTTCATGTGGTCGTACAGAAGCTCTTTTATCTCCTCTGTACAACGTTTATAACTGAACGAGCGAAAGGAAAAAGAGCAGCAAGTCTGGGCCTGGCGAGCACGAGAAAAATACCACAGTATTCAGGGAGGGGAGCGGAAAAAAAAGACCCTAGCTATCTCAAAAAGGAAAGACAAAGGAAAAGACTTCCACAGACCACTCTTATCCAGAGACGGTGGTGAGAATAGACGCTGCGATGTGGTGGCAAATTAAGTAAATGAGAATAAAATGCATGATTGAGACTTTAATTAAAAGATTTGTGAATAAGATTTGCGTTTCTCAGGTAAATAAAAGTAAACTGAAAAGTTATAAAAGTTGTAAGACACTCCATCATAAATATACATCAGACAACATGTATAACATAGAACAAACATCATTTAATTTATGCATTTGGCATACTGTTTTAGCCAAAGTAGAGGTGCACCGATTGACCGGTCAGTAGCCAGTATCGGCCGGTTTTCTAATGATCGGCTATGTACTACGTGCTAACTGTGATGCTAAACTCTGACACATGCTAAACTTATGTTGAAGTTGTTCACTATGTGTAAAACAAATGTAAATTCCATTCAACCCGATTAATTGTCTTACTTTAAAACTATGGTAATTTCTCTGAGGTAAAATGACATTCAACACGACTTGAAAAAAATCCAAACTATAAAAAATGAATAAATCAACCAATATTTGTGATGTATATCTGATTGGGTTCTTTACTAACACAAAAAAGGGCAAATACATATACATATTTAGAGTAGAATTCACTCATAAGATTTTTTACTTTTTATTTAAGTGGCAGCTAAAATCAACCCACTTCTTTTAGTACAATAGACCAAAGATAAAGACAAGTTATTTTATATTTCAGAAAAAATAAATAAAGCAATGATAGTTTCATAAACAGAAACAGACAAGAATAAAGTTGAAGCATTTTATTGTTATCTTAGACTTTTGTGAGTACAAAAATGAAAAAGGTTGATTAAGTGATTAAGTTTAGTTATATTTTTACTTATTTTCAGTCACAGAGTTCATCAATTTAAGAGTTATTTGGGCAAGAGAAGATTCTGTAATTTAATGCAGGTTGTAGAACTGTATTTAGGGAAATTGTAATGTTCAATAATTTATGTAATGATAATAAATAAGTTTTTTATATACTGTCAATTATAGATTGTGGATATCGGCGGAATCGGCAGGTTTCACTTACAATAAAATCAGAAACCGGCAATGAAAAAAAATTGCTATCGGTGCATCTCTAATCCAAAGTGCTGTCAATAACTTCTGTTATAAATAATTCAATCACTCACCTGATCAATGGCATCTGGATTCTCTGAGACATCAAAGATGACAGCTGTGGCACCTCTCTGAACAGCTCTCTTGGCCTGCAAACAACAAACAGGACAAACTAATTTAGCAACTCTTCGAAGGTTCAAATGGCAGCGGTTTTGGGAAAAGACAACAAATCAGATAACAAGAAACCATGAGTCCGCATACCCGAGACGTGGACCGATCAGCAGGGAGCGACATTATGTTCCACATCAAAGCATTTCTTAAATGAAAAGATCCATATTTATATGAAAGCAGCCTGTTTTTAAAGACAGCCCGCTCCTTCCTTGAGGCCCAAGTAAATATTTCCAGTCCACACATCCTATTTCAGAACTCACAGTCTTTCTCCCAACCAACAGAGGTCGCTCTATGACTTTAGCTGAACTGCTGCATGTTTCAGAGAAACAACTGTTAATATACTTTGTGATGGTTCAAGAGGTAGTCTGTACAGTTCAAAGCTATGATCACATTTCCTCATGCTGAAATCACCGGTCTGATGTTTGTCGTTTTGTTTACTTGTTTAATAAATGGTCGACATAATGAAAGTCAGAATCACATTTTGTTTACAATGCGATGGCTGAGTACGTTCCAACACCGCTCAAGCACAAGAGAAAAGAACAGACCAACAGTAACAAGGAACATAAAAAGATCAAAGCCACAACGCCCTGTTCTATAACTGTTATCAGAGTAGCAAAGGGATGGCACCGCTCCAAGCACAAAGCATTCTGGGTAATGAGATACAAGGCTCCCCACAAACTGCCTGTGTGCTAATGCCTGACAGTGACTGTACAAAAAATAATGCACTTACACACTTTTAATGTATTAAGATGATCGAGCTCAGAATTTAAGTTGAATTTACTATAGTTTAATCTTGCTTGGAAATAAATAGAAAACAAGATTATTTCAGTGTTTCCATTTATTGTCATGTCGAACCAAAAAATTTTATCATAACTCATACTATATTAAACATAGAATAAAAGCACCTGGTAAATAAATCAATTTAAAAAATACCAAAGCTCAAACTGAGGAAAATTTAAAAAAAAATGTAAACCCACACTCTGCTTCCTTTTTCATATATTGATGTCAGAAAAAAAGTTGGTTACAATAAAGCACCAAGGGAAGCAATCACAGGTCTAATAGTTGTGATATCATACCTTTGGATTTCAACATGCAGGGAGAATTGCAACGCATCGCAGCAATAGAGCAACATCTGTTTCTGCAAGGACTATTCCGAACATACTGCGTATTCTCGTAAGTCACATTGTTTTCACCCATTAGATCATCAGCCCACATCTGTCCAAATGTTCAAAGCATTTCAGAGACACAATGAGGTTCATGTGCGTTCATTCAAACTCGGTCATTTCCACCTCTGACAGTTCATTACAATCCCACAAGAAAAGCTCATTTCACTGGCGCTGTTGTGGCCTAACAGATTTGTCCCACATGGTATCTCACACACTTTCTCCAACATTCCTCTACTGTGTTTTCATTATTCAAAATAAAGCGAAATACAATATATAAAAAATATGAAATGAAATCTTGTCTTCTGCAGAACTGCAGAACCTTTACATCAAACACAAAAATTAAGGGAACATAAACTTAAAAGACATGGGAAGTGTCTTTTTAAAAGTGACGCAATGCTCCAATTTCTTTTGGCAATATTTTATTATGCCAGGAGATATGGTGTTTATTATTCATGAGACCTGAAATTTTATTTTTAAAGCAAATACGCTCATGAATAAACTGGAATGAGGAGAAAATCAAAGAATCCAAAATAACTCATTACACGCTGGATGAGGAAATACTTCGAAAGATGAACACCAAAGGGAAGATAATAACTGTTTATGACTTGTCAACTTTTAGATTCACGCTACCATTTAGCTGATTGACTGATCCAAAGGAATGCGGAAACAGTCCACCTTGTTTGCTCCAGATCGATGTGCCTGAACACTTCAGCTGTGTTTCGCCTCTTTTGAAGATGGCAATTTTAGTTAATTATTAATAGCACTTGATAAAAGAGCTTTAGGGGAAAATAAGGGGTTGGGCTATCTGAAAGAAAGGGGGGGGTGAGCGAGAGCAACAAAGCGAGAGAGAGCACAAGTGTGGAATAGAAGAGGCATTCAATCTCTGAACAAGCTTTGCAATGTAAAAAAAAAAAGACCACCAAGTAACCCCCCACATCTTCAGGTGTCCCACCTCCCCCACAGACCCCGCCCACTAGCCAAACACGTCAACGCCCCTCCCTGCACCACCCATGTTGATGCGTGGAAGAAAAAAATATATATATATTGAAGCACCTTTACAGATAAAAAATACATAAATGTGACTCAACATATGTATTTTCAAGTTGAATTTACAACTTGAGTCTTTTGATCATCTTAAGCTGGACTATAAGTCCGTTCGTAGCGCCTAAAAGCAATTATCTCTATCATCAGATTTTCTCCACTTTCTTGTTGGTGTCTCATTCTGGCTACTTTCTATATTTCAGCAATCCTAAACACCATCGCTCACTCTCCTCACTGCTATAATTAAAGTAATTAAGTGCTCAGAAAGCGAAGCTCTTCCATCACGCTGTAATTTCAGGCTGCCTTCTGGCCTTTGGGTTTCCTCAAAGATAAAGGCATACTTTCCTCATTTAGAGTTTACTTGCATGTGGTGACATTTTTTTTAATCATCCTTCATTTTCTCAGAATGTGCCAAGACATTCAAGATTCTTGAAGAGAAATGGAAACGGCAAAGAAAAGAAAATAAGCATCTAAATCTGTGAAGCAGAAAACCGGGTCTGCTCAGTTTTCTTGCAGTCTGTGAAGATATGTATGCCTACAAGGCTACAACACTAAAATAAACAGTTCACTCAGCAAAGTAAAGGAACAGTTCACTCAGAAAAGAACGTTCTGTATTCATTTACTCATAATTCAATAAGTTTAATGTCCATAAACTTCTTTATTCTGCATGAACACAGACAAAGATATTTGGAAGAATGCTTGAAACCAAAAAGTTATTGGCCACCAGCATTGACTACCATAGTAGGAAAATTGCTTTATAAAATGTCTTTGTTCAGTTGAACAAAAAAGAAGATATTTGAAGAGTATAGGACAGCAAACAGTTCTGGTGCACTTTTGATCACCATTGTAATTTTTCCTACTACTAGCACAACTAGCTAGTGCTATACTTTGCACTAGTTAAATTTACAACAAATAACTTATATATTTAACAATGGTGCTGCACAGCAAAATCGCCAGTGTTAAAAAAGGTCAAATTAACTCTCACAGTGTATATATAATCCACATTTAGGAAGTGTGGATTATATATACAGTGAGTTACACTTTGTGCGGATGTAAATCATGTCTGTTAGAAGCTGTTTGAATGACTCTCACAGAACATATTGGCAACAAGCTGGAACCCTCACCCCTGCACACGTACACGCAGAGCTTTCAAGGGCTTTACTCTTACCGTTTAATATTTGTCTTTTCGACAAAAGAGTCTTTTAAGGCCACAGCGGCAGCGTTTTACAGCAACCGTGAGGACGTGTTAAAATGAAAGACCATTTTTACGAGTGAATTTTTTTTAATGAAGCTTGTAAAAGTCATGTTTTGCACAAATAACAGCATACACCTAGTTCTAAACTAAATTTTCCTCAGCAACACTGCCTGCAAATACACATAATGTAGAGTAAATAAATATAAAACAAGCTCTCTTTTTCTGTGTTAATGCTTTATGTTAAAGATTTTTGCTTTGGAAAGCAGTCTTCAGGGAACCATACAATGCAAGGAAGCAAAACTTCAACAAAAACAATGCATTCAACATCTTTGAAGTCAATTCGCAATTGCCATTTAATCTTCCTATTGGCAGACAGAAAGAGAATAGAGTGAGTAATGATCTTTTTTTGTGTGCTGTATAACTTGTATGAATGCAAAAGGTAAGTTTAAGTTCTGGGTGGTTCAATGAGCTTTGTTTGACAAAGGGCTAACTTCTAAAAAAGGAAATGTCTCTTTAAAGGAGAAAGTCATGGACAGCACACCCCAAAATATTTTCTTTTTGGATCCATTATTATCAGTGAGAAGTCTAATCTAGCTTTTGGTTAAATGTTGAATAACAATCTAAATCCTACTGTCAGGATATAAAAATCCATATATGAGGTAAATACAGTGTCTCTAGACTGTCTCCGTCCCTTTAAATTCACACTAAGGCTAGAAAACTAATCTGTGAGAGTTAAAGGAACAGTTCACAAAAAAAGGAAAAGTCTGTCTCCATTTACCCACCCTCAATTAGTTCCAAATCTGTATCAATTTATTTGTTCTGATGAACACGGAGAAAAAAAATTGAGGGTAAGTAAATGATGACAATTTTATTTTTGGGTGAAATACCATTGAACACGGATAACACACCTCCGACACAGCCTTACAGTAGCAATTTCCTCTTTGCGACTTGAATTGACCTAAAACATGACTTTGGTTTGTACCAACTTCACTGTGGTTATTCAAGTAATTTCTCTGAAGGTGAGAGGGGAACGGTCGTAATTTCACAATGTCCTTGGTCATTTACCGAAACTAGTCTTGATTTTGGCTCGTTTCAGGGACGCAGTGACCTGACAGAGATGGTAGTCTCATTGGAGGCCCCTGTTAAGTAGTGCAGAACTAATACAGGATAATTTGAGGGAAGGCACCAGGAGATGCTGGACAGCACGCCGGCTTCTTGTTTAGACCTGTTCTGAGACCAGTTTTTTTGTTTAAAGCATTGACAGTTTCATGATTGGAGTATAGACAAGGCTACAAGCCTACATAACTTTATAATGACAATGCTTTACAGTCAATACAAGTTTTAGGTTGTTGTTTCCCAAAATAAACTGCTCATAAAGCATGCTTTCCATGTATAAAATCTGTGATCCTGTTGTCCTGTTGCATAACCAGAATTAAAATTTTGTGTCCATACAATGGAAGTCAATGGGGGCCAATGTTGTATGGCTACCAACGTTCTTAAAAATATATTTCATGTTCGACAGAAGAAAGTCAGTCATACATGTTTGTAATGATATGAGAGTAGGTAAATGATCAAAGAATTTTTGAGTTAACTATGCCTTTAAAAGTGCCGTTCCCCGTGAAGCCAGTTTTCAAACTTAGTTAGTCTATAATGTTGCTGTTGGAGCATAAATAATATCTGCAAAATGATCAAGCTCAAAGTTCAATGCCAAGCGAGATATTCTCTTTAACAGAATTCGCTTTTCAAGGACTACAGAGAATGGCTGGAATCAGACTACAACCCTTTACTTCCCGCTTAAATGATGTCACTATTCCGAGTTTTTGAATAACCTCCAGCAAAAGTAATACGCCCAAAAAGGGGCGAGGTCTTCCTTATAGAAGAGGAAGAGCCGCTCGAGTAGTGTTTGGTTATCAGAGATTGTAAACATTTGACTGAGCTGGGCGCTTAATTACTTAAGTGTAATACACTTATTTTCTTTGTGTGAGCATAACTCAAACACTTCTATGAATCGTCCTTTGAAGTCCTGGTTGCAATGTCTCCTAGTCAGTCAATCTACTTGTTTTATTATCCAACTTGGGTCCAATATAAAAAGGCAAAACTAACGCTTCTGCTTAAAGTGTTAACTAATATAAACGATCTGATGGCAATCGGTCGGATGTCATTTCCCTCACCATAGTAGGAGAAAAATTCAATCTCTAACAAAGACTGACGTGTAGACATGCACTAGCAGACCTCTAGGGAACCAACCTCTTTATCAATCAGAGTGTTTTGCAAGGAGGGAATTGTAGAAACCGGAAAACTCCAATTGTTTTGTGAGAAGAGGGACAGGGTTGAACAACAGACTTGAAATATAAAAGCGTTTTTGAAGTAGAAACATGACCATCCATTGTTAAATACGCAAAAAACAATCCGAGCTTCGAAAATGGCCAAAGAATGGCACCTTTAAGGTATACTTTTTTAACAGCATGTCAATAAAACTCACAAACTTTGCACTGCTATGTTCCGCCAACCAGCCAGACCAGCTTCCCGCCACTCAACCCAATATGTGATTAATATATGAGCAATGGTCAATTTCATATAAATAGTGTTGATTTAGAGCAGTGGTTCCCAAATGGGGGTACGCGTACCCCCAGGGGTACTTTGGGGTACTGCAGGGGGTACGTAAGAGAAACTGAAATTTAGGAATAAATGATGAAAATCAATAAGTCAATAAATTATGATAATAGTATTGTTAAATGTTAAATTGTGAAATGAGGACTACACAAATATGCATGAAAAAATTATTCATACATTTAAAACGCAATTCAATTTATAAGAGTTATTTTTTGAGACCCAGACCCGGAATCAGGGGCAGTTTCTGGGTGCGAAATAATGCAAGTTAGGAGAGGTTGGGCTTAAATGTTAAAGAAATGTGGATTTTCCTGAACTGAAAAACACTGATTTACCTTTAACTGTTTTGCCTAATACTTAAGAGATTTACATAGTTGTGTAAAGCTACATACAGAAATGTTTATAAGCAATAAACCTCCTTGGGGGCATCAGATATAATAACTGTCTGACTCTCATTCCACTGTATTTTAATGCAAAATGTTGCGGTCTGGTCAAGGGGTACTTGGTTTGAAAAAAACATAAAAAGGGGTACTTAAGCAAAAAAAGTTTCAGAACCACTGATTTAGACGAACGAGATATTCCTCCACAGTTGCTAGCCACCAGATCCATCAGCGGCATCTCTGTGGGAGCACAGATTGACAGCGAAGAAGATGATGTCATACTTTCAGTGAGAAGGAAAAATTTGTCATTATTTCTTCATCAACAGAATGAATTCAAACTTTGGTTCCCCAACTATGGCGGCAACTTCCTGAGAGGTTGTAAAATTGCCCTTTACTCTATTTATCATTCTCATGACTGCTGGCCCCCTTCCGTTCAGTTCACTCAAGGATCAGTCAAAAAACCCAACCGCTAATTTAAAGCCCATCGGCGTCCCGCTAACTCCAGCCACTCAAACCCTGCGCCTCAGGATGGACAACTGCTAATTAAATTTCCAACTTGTGTTTTTCCTCTCTTCCTGCTCTCATTTTGGGTGCATGTCTTGTTTTTGTACCGGTTTTCCAGCTTTAACCCTACACAGGAAAAGTAAACAATCTTGTCTTCGCTTCCTTCTCTCCACATCATATCTGAGGATTTAACAATTAGTCAGGTTTCAACAGTGTCAAGAGTAAAAATAAAATTTTCGGTGTTCAAAATTGTCAGTGGTAAGCTTTTAAAATGATTTTGAGCTGTCTGGTATGATTTTGTGAGAAATGTCAATAGGACATGTAGACTTCAACTTGCGCAAAAAAAGGAATCTGTAAATGTATCATTGAAACAGAGATGGTGATAGAGATATAGAGGAAAAATTACAGATTGCAGCTTTATGGAGTAAATAGAGTAATTCATATTGAACTTATAAAACAAGAAAGAGCAGGTCTGAAAAGCTCTCATTGATATTTTTCTTTACAATGGTAAATTGAAGCTAATTGCATTTCAGAGGCTAAACAATATTACTAAGGAACGAAGATTCTTTAGACGCAGTCTTCTAAATGGATGCAAAACGCTCCTTCTCAGTACAGTGTTGCATTCAGCACTTTTATCAATGAAGTCATTATTAAGACAAGCTTGCTGTATATTCCCTGTCAAACGATTTAATAAGGGTATCCCAGCACGAGGCAAACAAACACACACACACACACACACACACTCAAGTTTGCTTTAATAAGGTTAAAGCAAGAGATTTTGGCTCTGCTTGCGCTGCCTTAAGACAATCGGACACAAAGGGCCGCTGAGGGTCACACAGAGTTTAAAAATGTGGAGTCCCACAGAGGTCAGCATCTAAACTACCTTCACAATGACCAGAACTGTGTTACAAAACCAGCTAACGTACTTTAACATTTATCTCTGTCTCGTAAATCATTTCCTTATCTTTTTCATCTTTATTGGACACTATTGCAGGAATATCGAAAAATATGTTGAAAATTAAATTACAGCAGAACCCAAACAGACATAATGTTGAAGAGGAATTAAATGAACTGCTCAGACACAGACATCCACACATTAGGGTCAAATGACCATAATTTACCATGAGATTCCAATAAAAATTAGTATAGCTTCAATACTACATCTTTGCATCGTTTGTGAAGTAAATTTTAACAAGATCTATTTCAAATTCTGTTTGTTTCTTGTTTATAGCACACTTTTCCTGTCGGGACTATTGACATTTGGAAAATAGTATGGTTACCAATATAAATATTGAAAAGGTGTACAGTTAGTTATAATTTAGCCAGCCACTAAATATGGACTCAATAAAGCAAGTTTGAACTAGTAAAGCTTATATAGCTATTTAGAAAACGGATTGCTTCGGTCGATCAATCAGAATCATGTTTTAACGAAAGTCAGAGTTAAAGTTGCACTGTGTAACATTTGTCTCTCTATCGGCATCTGGTTGACACATACTATGGCAGATTATTTTACATACTATTCTTTAAATTAGTTGAAGTCAAATGAAGTCAAACTGACATTGCTCGCAAATTGCACGGACAACCTTAATTATAAATCATCATTATTAGCGGTAAGGTAAGGAGACTTTAAAAAAATACTTTTATTTAACATATTTTTAATCAAATAAATATATAAATGTAGCCTATTATTTTAAGATATAATACATTTAATTATAAAATGGGCATGTACTTTGAAATGACAAAAAAAACCACGTAAACCTTAATACTTTAGAATAAGGTCTATTTGTTAACATTTGTAATGCATTCACTAAAATGAAATAACAATAAGCAACATAGTATTCAGCATTTATTAACCTTTTAACGTTAGTTAAAGCCACAATATGGAATATTTGGACCGGTGCACTTTCGAAACCACAACAAAAGGCGAAGCTAAATGACGTTATGTAGGAGAGTGGAATTATGGGACATGTTGTTTTCACCATCAAGAGGCGTATGGAGATTGCCCATCATGTTCGCAGATGAGGTAATGAATTAGCTTGCAAGAAATGTGGAATGTAATGCTACGTTAGCCTGTGACTGATATTAGAATTTGTCAATTTATTTGGTAACGTAATGCTACAGTTTTACTATACAGGTAAATCATACAGTCGACGTTTTTAAAGTAAATTGGAACCAACCCATAGCATTTACAAGTAACGTTATTGGCTACATATTTTTGTGCGACATATACTGCATTTCATAGGGTAACTGCATTCATAACTATTCAAATAATCTGTGCATGAGTATTTCGTGTACAATAAAAAAAATGTGCTTACCTGTCTATTAAAACACTTGTCTCTGTCGAGTCCAAGTTGGTCGCTCTCGACAGTTAGAAACGCCACGCCGATATTAATCCTTGTTTTTTTTCTTAGTTTGTCTGTAAGCCTGCTTGCCTCATTTGGTCAACGTTTACACTTTTTTGAGTTTCCTTTACTCTCCAGAGAGTAATCATGATCAATAATAACAGAACAACAGAGATGCTGCATCCCGGATGCTGTACAACCACTTCCTCATTTGTGTGTCACCGTAGCTTGTACACCCGGAAACTGAAGGTATTGCAGAGCACTATACAAGGGAGACAAGGGACGGGCCATTATTTTAAATGGGAATTTCTCTGGATTTGCACATTCTTGGGAACATTTGGGACAATGTAAGGACACAACTTCAAGAAATATATCACACTGTGCAAGTGATTTTTGGATATTTCATAACAAATTCTTCCAAATTGTGGCTTTAATGCCAATACAATTTCCTCATAAAGCCAAAGTGAAATCATCAGATCATAGCCACTCATGAGGCCTGCCGAACGTGACATGAACGGTGCCTTCATCCCTCTCCAAACTAACGTTCCCTTGAAGTGGCTCGGTGTGTGTGTGTTTGTGTGTGTGTGTGTATGTATGTGTGTATGTGCGTGGAGTATATATTTTGAACTAAGCTTCAAGTGTGTATGTGTCAGCGAGGGAGACATTGTGTGTGCGTCTGTGTCTTTGTAATGGGATCTGCATTTGGTGAGCCGCGTTTCTCCCGGGCAAACAGAACAGCAGGTTTAGACTCGGCCTGTAAGGCCACAACGGCTTTCCAAGACTTGGATTAACCCTTGCAGCGAGATTCACCAGAAGATTTCAGTGACGGAGCAGCACTGATACAAGAAACAAAGCTGAATGAAGGAATCCAAGCAAATATTCTCACACGTTCATTCTGTTTTCCTTCGGCCTCTCATTCATTCATTTCTCTCAAGGCTGTTCTGTACGAGAAAGCAAGAGGGTTAGAGCTTCTCCCATTTCCTGGGCCATTGTTCCTTCTGCTCCAGAGATCTGTAATTCAACCACCCACAATCCCTCCCTGCGCTCACACGTCTCGCACTTTAACAACCGTATCTTTACCTGACACACAAACCGGCGGCTTTGTGCTCCTGAGGCTACCAGGTGTGTTAGCCGGTCTCTGTTTCCTACCTACAGATCTACCCCTTCCGTATAGGGCCGATCACATGTGAGATCTCTTCAACATCTCGAATGTTGCTCCTAGACTTCAGGGAGATTAAGGATGAGCGAGTGGGGACTTGAGGTTCCTGATCAGACTTTTTTTCAAGAGAAAAGAGAATTGTGTCTTATAGTTTATAGTTTACTAATACTAAAACCATTTAAAAATTCTAAACTACATTAAAGCTGTTTCTAAATATTATAAAGTTTCAGCCGTAATAATATTTAACTATTATTAACTCAAATTAAATAAAAACTACAAATAAATAATAATGAAACTGAAAAGGAAATAAAAAATCAACAAACAATACAATGACATAAGCACAACACTGCTAAAATGAACATGAAAATAAAAATATTGAAAATAAAAAAATGTTTCTTTAAATAATTTATAAAATGAATGAAACTGAAAACAAAAGTAAAATAACTGATAGTAAGAATAAAAAATACTATAACCATTTAAACACCCAAAATAAGCCCAGACAGGTGCATAAATAAAGTAAAAAGTGCCATTTTAATTTCATGTTGAATTGATTTAAAGTTTGTGTTAACATATTTTATTTCTGTACAATGCATATTCATTTTGTATTTATAAACACATACACATATTTATGATGTATTTATGCATATATACCAAACAAACAAATAGAAAATATATATATATATTAGTGTATAGTAACTTTTATATATTTCTTAGAGACAGTTCGTAAAAATAGAAAATCTGTAATCATTTACTCACCATCAGATTGTAAAAAACCTGTATAAATTTCTTTGTTCTGCTGCACAAAGGAAGATATTTGGAATAATGTCAGTAACCAAACGGATCTCATACCCCTTTTACTGCCATAGTAGGGAAAATAAATACTATGGGAGTCAATGGGGGGGTGAGATCTGTTTGGTTACTGACATTCTTCCAAATATCTTTGTTATCTTTGTCAACAAAGAATATTTTTTCACAGGTTTGAAACATTGTGCAGGTGAGTAAATGATGACAGAATTTTCATTTTGGTGTGAACTATTCCTTTAAACATATGCATGTGTGTGTTTGTTTGAATAAATACAAAATTAATATACACAGTACACATATATTGTAAAAACACACATTTTTAATCTGGATGAGATTAATCATGATTTATCGTTTAACAGCCCTAAATGAAACAACTCATTTATACAAAAAAATATCATTTTTCAAGCAGCTGAAGATTCCTTCAGGCTCTTTCTCTACATCTGCTTTTTGTGGTGTAGGCCACAAAAATTCTCTTTAAACCCCCCCACCCCCAAGTCCTCAACTTCCTCTCAATTAGCAGGTGTGCTAACACTTCTTCCCTCCATCTCTCTTTCTTAGGCCTCCAAGTCATTCACAGCTGACCCCCTTACACATCCCCTCTTCACACACGCACAGATACCACCCCCTCCAGAGCATAAAAGAGTCTTTAAACTCAGCGATGGAACTTAATCCATGAAAGAAACAACAAAAAAAGCCCGCCAAGCTGTTCAGCCCATCCCAGCGTGGCACAGCGTTCAAAGAGAAACACACACATAGTATTACTGCGTCTGGCAGACACAACATTACACGCTCTGTTCGCATTCTTTCGGTTCAACTCGCTGCGACACCCTAAAGTGACGTGCTTATGAATTTCGCTCGATTTGCTTGGGAAAGGAGACTGAAAACTTCACAGGTGACTTGTGAAGTCATTGATTTTAATTCACTTGTAAATATCACAACAAAATATTTACTGCGCTCTCCCTGGAACTAAACCTTGACACTTATCTTCTATTTAAAGGATTGTTATCCGATTAGATATTTCATTTATGCTTTGCTACTTAAAAAACAAACACAAATTTGATCTGATATTGTTCGGACACTATATAAAAATATTTGTGGGTCTCCCAAACTTCAGCATTCTAACATAGTTCAATCTGAAAAGAAGAAAGTGAACAAAATGTAAATACCGTCCAAGGTACCTTCATGACAAATTTCCTGGCAACTTATCTACAACCTCTCTCTAACTTCCCTCTCTCTCTCTCTCTCTCTCTCTCTCTCTCTCTCGCTCACCCTCTCATACCCCCCTTTCCACAAGCTCTTGTCTTAAGCTCCCTGGGTTTCTTTTCTTCTCTTTTTAAATAGAGAGCCAGGACTGTGAAGTCTAATAATGGTCATTTTGCCTTCCATTGAAGGCTGGGTAATTCTGCCAGGCTTCGGTTCACTTTGAAACACATGACACAGGGAGCTTCCCAGTGGCCATGGCAACTCACTCAGTGGGTTCCAAAGCCATGATTTCATACTTGTGGAGGGACGGAAAACCTGCAGGCCAATGGAAAGAGGCTCCACCCAGTGGGAGAGAACCTTTGACACGAAGCAAAGGAAAACCCAGTGAGATAATATCAGCAAGTTGAGGCATACACAAACATAAAAGAGAAACCCCAGAGCTAGGGCCCCATCAGAGCTAAGAGCTTCAAAAACGCTAACTGCCCCCCATCCAGTGCCTCCTACTTCTGCATGTGTGTTCATAATGAAAACTAAATGTGTTGCTTTCAGTTAAGCCTAGGACTGGGCGATATACCGGTATGTATGTGACTACCGGTATTGTTTTGCGCCATGATATGAATTTTGCTATATCATGCATACTGTCATATATTCGTGAACTCTAATTTTGCATTTATGACATTTTATTCAATTTCTCATCTGTTAACACTAATAATGAAGATATGTCGTGGGTGAACGTTTAATTGTTTGTCCTCTATGTCCAACTTTTTGCTACACAGGCATTAGTAATTAAACAGAGAGCGCCGTAACAGTCCAAGTTAAAGCACAACCCGCCGAACGTTACTCAAACACGCCACAGGAAAAATCAAGTGTGCCCAAGAAACTGCAGCTTGCGTTTGCGAATTCATGAGATTGAACGAGAGATTTGAGTGAAAAAGATAAGCGAATACACAGAAAGTGAGATTGTTGAACAGCACAAGGAGGAATTAGTTAAAAAAAGGGGGACTCCTCTGTCGTATGGAACTGGTTTGGGTTCAAAATCTGCAACATCGACCAACGAACCATACTCTGCAAATTCTGTCGCCGTGTTGTTGCAGCCAAAGGTGGAAACACCAGCAATCTCTTTGAAAACCACTTGAAAACCATGCATGTATGCCAATATGAGACACGCACCCAAATGCGTACAACAGATCGTCCCGAAGGCGGAGGCGGCGCACGCCCAAAGGACGAGGATGGCTCCCATGCAGCAATCAATACAGTCTTCATTTGCTGCCGGTACTCCGTATGACAAGGCGAGTAAAAGATGGAAAGACATAACCAATGCAATAACACATCACATAGCGAAGGACATTGCACCCATTTAAACTGTGGAGAAAGAAGGTTTCAGAAAGTTTATTCAAACTCTGGAGCCAAGATACGAGATCCCCAGCCGTAAATATTTTAGTCAAACACGCCTGCCACAGCTCTTCACCAAATGTCAGGAAAGAGTTTACAACGAAATTAATAACATTGAATTTTTCTCCACCACAGTGTTTTATTTTATTTTAAATAATATTTAATTTAATTTCTTCCTCATGTTGAAAGTTTGCACTGTTTGGGAAAAAAAAAATTGCACAATTAAAAGGTAAGGTAAAAGTTACCTTATTTTCCATGTAGCAAAATATTTTCATTTTCTTTATCCCATGTGTTCATTGTGTTTAAATAAAAGTCTTTTAAGGTCCATGTCCCATCTCTTAATTTTTTGTTATACAAGGTTAAAATACATATTTTGCCTATAATTGAACTAAGGTGGGAATCCATATTTTCATCATATCGTAATATCAATATCAATATCGACTGGACAGTGAAAAATACAATTATTTGAATTTGAGCTCATATCGCCCACCCCTATTAAAGCCAGTTAACAAGGAGAATGTACACGTCAACCCAAAATATTTTTGTAACGATGAACAGTAATTTTACAACATTCTTTCTGTCTTTTTACATATTATCTCTGGTTTTGCAGTCAAATTAAAGCTCAATAATCAACTTCACACAAAGCACATGATACAGCTCTTGTCTTCAGAGGTCTATAAAGAGTTATCCTCTTCTTATTACCTTAGAATGAGCTATTTCTATCTACATACACCACGTGTCCCTTTGCATGGAATTCTTCATGTTTCTACAGTAGCCTTAAATGGACAAACTGCTCTACAGAGAGTGTTTTGTAAATATGTTATGTCCTCTGGCAAAGCAGCGAAAAAGTGATGACATCTCAGTTTTGTGAGAGCCACCATATTGCTTCAAAAGGGAGGGTTTGCGTGAGCTGTTGGTTGCAATTCGCAACCTCGCCACTAAAATCACCACATTGTTCCTTTAAACACTTTCTCTCAAACACAACTCATTTCTAACTGCAATCTAAGGACTAGACCTGGTCGGAAAGGTTTCCTAACCAAACGGACTGTGGTGTTTGATACACTTGTACCATGGCAATACCAGCCCTTTGATATTCCATACCAGTGATCTTTTACTAAAATATTTTCGCAGTTCTACCAAGAACACATTATTACCTCAGTATGATCTCCACGTATTTGTCTATTATTGAACAAGCCAGACAGGTTTAGAGTAAAGGTACTTTTTAAGACCATAGACAAATGCACAGAGCAGTGTGGACTGATGCAATGAGAGGACTCAGTATGGTGTAAGATGAAAGAACAGAACCCCTCTGCCGGTTACGCATGTGTCAGAACAGAGCACTGTTTGAAAGAGAGGATATCATGCTGGCAGGAAGACAAAAAGGACAGAAAGAGAGAGCAACAAACAGATCAAGACCTCAATAGAGAAGGGCCCTGCTGGGAAAGAATGAAGTAAATTCACCAAAGAAACCTTCTTGCAAAAAGAGACCAGTCAGTTTGTTTGCACTAAAGATATTTTGTGATTTATAGGTGCACCAAGTAATTTTTGTTCCTGTTTTGCCAACCAATAAACCAGTGTCTTGAATGAATAATACATGCTGCAACCAAAACCATCCAAATAATAGAGGGTTTTCTAAAGTAAAGAAATGTGGTCATGTGATCAACATGCCACCCGCCATAGGCGTTTCTTTATGACAGCACAGCCTAGCACCTCAAAAAGCTCAGAGTGGTTCTGTTCTGCTACCCTCAGTAGCTTCCAAAATCTGATTGAGACTGATGTAGGTGAGAAAGAATGGTGTGCCACCAAATAAAAAGAACAAGTAGGAATGAAAGAGAAAGGAAGCAGGAGAGGTGGGAGGTGAGCAGAACGATGGCTCTCGGTGGACAGAGACAGGAAATGGAGGAAGAAACTGTGTACATACATGTGTCAGCGGGGCAGCTCCGTCAAGACCTTATACAAATCAGAGAATCAGGGGTGGCACATCAGGGGAAGGGGTGGCACAAGCAGGGGGGACAGTGGTGCCGAGGACTGAATGAGAACCCCAGCTGAGCGGCAGTTTATATCGGAGCCCCCATTACGACAGCGGACCCTCTAATTATAGCACCGGCACAAAAGATGCAGAGGATGTTTTTCTATCCCATTATAATGAAGGGAAAAAGATGGAATGTGTTTGTCCCTGATCACCTAACTCGAACTTTCCGTAAAAAACATTCAACGGAATTACGCTTAATTGTGTTTGTGTTATTCGAAGTTGAAACTTCAAGTAAGTTCAAACTTCAACACAGGATTTTATTTCACATTTTCCTTTGCAAATGCTTTCGCAACAAGCCATCATAAAAAAGTATGTTGTTATAGTGATATTGGTAGGTAGCAGTGAAACAACAGATTACAAATCAAGTTTCCAATACAGAATATAGAACCAATGTGCAAGCAAAACATGTACAAAAATCGAAACACCGTATATATTTGTTATTTACTTAAACACTCTACATTTAAAGCATTCTACAGTTCTTTACACTGTAAATTAAATTCGTGACAACCAAAAAGTGAATTTGTTTTTCTCTCATCGATCCTAGTCTTGCATTGTATATTAAAAATATATTTAGGCTTTGAAAACATGAAGGATGTTCAGAGTAAATGAGGCGAAACCCCATTAATAAAGAACAGACTTGGGTGTCTCAAGAACACAAAAAACCTTCATTTGTGCTGTGGCTACAGAGCCACAAAAAGCACACTGAAAACATTCTTACATCATTTCCTGTTTTAAATAGGGAATTATAACATCACAGCAGTAGTTCTGGGCCATGGGGTCATGCATGATCTCATTCCCACAAAAATCATTCTAAAGGCTTCTGTAAACCCTATGCAATACACCATGTGGATTTATTGCTGTCTGATTCTATCCTTGACCAAACTATCCAACTTCTAATGTAAATAACAATGAACCTGTTATGGCACAAAATAGCTGCAGACAAGGATGAACAGACCTTTGAACAGATTTACTACTGCAGGTAAACATGAAAGCATATCGGTCAACGGTGTCCTTACCTTGCCCAGTACAGTAAGGCAGCTCGGGTCTAATTCGGGTTGTTCCAGTTTGACCACACCAACCCAGCCATATTCGTACAAGTCCTCTTCATCGTTGTTGTTACACAGGCCCAAAGGGTGCATCTGAAAAAAATAAAAAGACAAGATGAGAATGTCTCATTCTAAATTAAATCCTCAATCTATCGGTAAACAGTGCGTGAACGGGGAAATAAATCAACATTATAAACTGTGAAACATTCACCGAAGGACAAAGAGTTGAAGTGGACACCTTTACACAACAGGCAATAACTTATGTTATTGCACAATACCTCTACTTCCTTTTCCTAACTTGCCCTACACTGAAGAGCCAAGACACACCGACAACGCAGAGAAAGGATTAAAAAAAGGGCAAGTACACTAATGCCAAATAGGTGTCCCAAACTGTTGGAACCAAGGACACTTAAATATTGAGTACACTGTCCTGTTTTTGGCATGCTTCCTTATCAGTCCACAGGCTGTAAGTGTGACACCTGTCGCGTTTGATGTGTTGAAAATTGACAACATGGCAGTTATCAAGGAAAATCTCACAGGAGATAAAACCCCTTTGAAAAGAGAGAACTAAGTTAAAGCTTATCGAATGATAACATAACTGTTAAACGAGACCACACAATGTTTGAGCATAGATGTTTATTAGTTTATGGGTACTATTAGCTTTAGTAGACTGATATTTCACAAACATGTCGCTGGATTTAAATCAAAAATTGGCACTGATAAGCATGCACACTAACCAAAAGACAGAAAAAGAGTAAAAGCATAAACAAGCTACACAAAGTTATATAGTACTTTTGTTAATGGTTTGCAACCAACTGCTGAGAGCATATGGGTAAAATGTTAAGAAAATATGCTCCACATGGACGCAAATTGGATTAACACTGTGAAAAAGCTGATTATCATTTTAACTCTGGCTTCAAAAGCCACATCAGGTCCCGAGAGGCCTTGTATTCTGCATTGCATTTAGTTGCAAAACTGATGTGATGTTTTATCCCATTAGCCTGACAATATAGTTCCTTCATACTGGTTTGCATTGTATTAAAGAGGCTTTGTAGGGTTGTCTCAGAGTGCCTGTCCAACAGTTCTGGATTTAAGACACTGGGCTAAAATTATGCCTTTTTCAAACAGTGAGCACAATGAATCTTTTCAAAAGCCTTGCATATGCATTGTTCTCTTGAGAAAGAGGAATATCTCAGGAAGGCAAAAATATTACACAGCAAAACCAAATAGAAACATTGAAACATATACAACCTTTTCCTTAAAATTTCCCTGACAAATGGCTTAATGCCTAGTTGGACACATCTCTAAATAATTAAAATAATAATATTGATAGATATAAAGTGATGTGCAGGGAGAAATCTCAAAATTGCTTAAAATAAGTGCTTGAAATAAATCAAATGAGTTTTTTTTTTCCCTTTTCACCTCAAAGGGCACCTGACCTCATTGAGTTGGTCAGCGAGAGCGTTTCGCCGTTTCCTATATAAAAAATCTTCCTTTCACACCAAACACAAATATTTAACTTTTAAGGGGCGCAATTCAGTCATGCTTTGATCACCAAGAACCGTTTCGTCCCCTCAGATTATGAAGGGTGACAGTGTTTCTCTAAAAGAGATGCACACACAGCCTTAATAATTTTGTGCTTGATGCATTCAATATGTGGAAAAACAAGTAAGAGGTACTAAGAATTGTGTAATACAAAGCAAACTGTATGTGTGTGTATGAGTATGACTTCAACCAAATCATAATAAAAGGAAGCCAGCTTCAACTCTAAACTTTACACGCTTGGTATCCTTCAATGCATGACACGGCAGTGTTGAGCATGCAGGTACTCAATAACTCTTGACAATCTTGCAGATTGGTGGAGACATGTATTTCTGGAGGGGTTGCAATTCAATCTAAGAGCTACAAGTTAATAGTTTCCTTGGTCTGAAATGCCTGCCATGGGAAAGGAGACCCAGGAGCAGTTTTTGAATGACAAACCTATAATTACACAAGCCAAAATACTTCAATGAGATGATAAATGATTATGTATGTAAAAAATTACAAAGTAGAAAAAGTGTCAAGCCAACAGTACAAGAAAAAATCTGGTTGACCTAAAGTCAGAAGCACTGAAGGACACTAACAGAGCTTGTCTAAAAACAAACCGGCAGAAATGTCCTGAAAACAGAGCACTTATCATTTAAGTCGACCTTAAGTTGTTGGTACACACAGAGCAAGCCTTCATGGACGGTGGCTGCAGTCCAGTAGTACAGAAAACAGAACAGATGAGCCCCAGGCATGGCATTTAGGTCAAGGCCCGTATCAATTTCACCCACAACAATCAAAATGCCCGGCTACCCCGTGGGTATGAACCGCTATCAACCCCTTACTTTGCTTTCAAATGCTGGCATTGAGCAATCCAAGGTCAAGATTTCTCAAAGCTTGTTAACGTCTTTTAATTATCGTTGAATTTAAAGCCATCAAACCTACTTCGCCGCAACTAAAATCTGACACGGAACAAAAGATCATTCGCGCCAACCAGGTCGCAAGTCAAGCTGAGAAAATTGTACTGTGCGCCACAAAAAAGGGGGAATTTGAAAAATCCTTCCTCATGGCGCTGATCTCACCAACCCACCCCCACATAAACTCTCAGTTCTGACCCTGTGCCCGTCACCCGGGCCCACCTCCCCCCGCCACGGGAGTACGGAATAGTTCCTGGAATAACAGACCGTCGTGCCAGGAGAGGTGGGGGTATATTTGATCAAAGCCACAAGTGAGCTACAGAACTCTCACCCCTCCTTACCAGACCTGCGGCCACTTAGAGAAACTCAGCTTGGCTGGAGCTCTCAGGGCAGCTTTTCAAACAAGGCCAAGAGCCTTTCAAACAAGCAAGAGTACCGAGAGCTCTCCAGCCATGGGCCAGGTTGAGCAGTGCTAGCGAACGCCATGTGCACGGGGGGGCTTCGGACAGCTGTTGGCTTCCTATTCTGTTTGTAGTTCATTGGTGGACAGAGATAAATGAAGAGGAAGAGAACCGATAGTGATCAATAAACCAGAGTACTGAAACCAATTAAACATTCAAAAAAATCTTTAATAATCATTCAAGACAACCATCACTACACTAACACAAGTTCATTTTCTCTTTACCCTGACTCTGTTCTCATGCCACCAGCTATTACATATCTCCAACATTTCCTAATCTGTAAAACTGGATAGCCCTGCTGTAATAAAATGCCCACACATACTGGAAAGAGCTTTGCATCAGGTACACATGGCAACCCAGCCAATTTCCTTTTGGCGCTGGTCGCCTGAACTCCCACCTACTATCCAAACAGAGGATGTGCTCGCAGACTCCAACACTATTCTGGTTTGTCTATCAGAAGAGTGTGAAATACTGAAAGGGACAGATGCCTACAGCTTCTCCTCTGTCTGCCCTGGACTATTTATCTTTCTCCTCCTCACAGCCTTTCATCCTCCAGCCATAAAGCTGTCGGACATTTATAATCTCACACTTCGGCTCAATGCGTGTCTGATCTGCAAGTGCAGCAATATCGCAAAACAAATACTCAAAAAGGAGGGAACGTAAAGGGCAGGTACAAAGTAATGTTTTCACCGTGCAGGATATACATTTATGCATTTGCAAAGGATTTTATCCAAATGCTTTCAATCTAAACATCTTTCTATATGTGTTTCCTGGGATCGAACCCATGACCTCTGCATTGGAAGTGCACAATTGAACCTAAAAGGATCTGCATGATATTTCAAATATTAAATCATTTTATCTTGGCGAATGTTAAAACATGTTTTTGTATTATGTTTCTTCAGAGCAATGCTGCATACAAGCATAAAAGATATTTAAGACAACCAACATCATTCATAATTTAACGATGTACAATAAAAATAACTATATAATAGTGAGTATATATAATTATTTAATTATTAAAAAATATTATTAGTTGTATATGTAGATATACTTTTTAACATTATATAATAATTATTAATTATAAACTCATGTAAAACTCATTAAAAAAAAGGTATTTAAAAAATGTTTTTAAAGCAAACCAACACATATTCTGGCTGAACCCACTGGCACATAATAAGCTAGTCAAAATATTTTAATTGTACAAAAAAAGTCTATAACTGAGAGGGGGGAGGAGCTTGCCGGTCTGATTGCTCGTGTCTTCTCCTTTCCCAAGTTCTGGAAATAACTTCAAAGGGGATTGCAGCCTTGAAGAGAGCACAGATAGAGTTACAGTGTGGCAGCTGGAGAAGCATTGCAGGTGGGGCCTGCTCTGACGGTGTAATATTATCTTATAAAGGGAGACTGGGAGCTTTTCAAAGCAGGCGACTTCCTCTCCTTTGTGGTGTAGACAAAAACGATGGAACGACAGTTGCAAAAGTCACCTTTGGCCAACAAAAGCCTCAACAACTCCTGCTTAGAAACCCAAGAAATAAAGCGCATACCGTGAAGGTGGTGACATCATATGGCGCCAACCAAAAGCATCTTATGTCAGCATCGCTTGAAGCCTAAGGAACCGGTTGAGCAAACCATTCAACTATGCAATGGTGGCCTTTCATGGACAGTCATTTTAAAGGTGAACACATATAACCACAAGTCTTGGGCCACCCACTGTAGTCGCCCCTAAAACCATCAGCACACTGTTCCCTTGGTGACAACGTAAGCAAACAAACAGTCCAAACAGACCACAGCAACACTTAATATCATGTAAATACTCAAATATGCATCATCAAGGCACCCGGGTGAACAGCTATGACAGAAGTGACTAGAGAGTCTATTATAAAACTGTGAGAAGAGATTGAAACTTAATTGTGTGAAGAACTTCCATCACTCTCTCAAGTCAAGCACACAAAATACAACATCACAACTGCAAGGAAGCATGACAAGTAAAGGTGATTCTAGTGTTCCACAAGCAAAAGTGAAAATGCTATTTTGGCAAATGCCTTGGACTTCACAAGGTCTTAAATGAAAGAAATGTTGAAATTTCATGAATAAAAGGTAAACAGTGACAAACTGTTGAAAATATTTAAAATATGCATTTTCTTTTTTCTTCATTAATTATGTTTCCATGTCATTGGAGCTTGCTGCAAAAAGTGCATGTTATCTTTAATAAGAACTGGATTGCCACTAAACCAATCACTTAAAGTGTCACAACAGAAGCATCGTGACATCAACATGCACACCCCACACTCCAACCTCAAGGCCAAAACATCTAGCATACATGCAGGGTTAACCGGACATGATTTATGACCAAGGCGAGCAAAAGTGCACGCCAGAATACCAGCAGAACTGCTCTTGAAGTTCAGAAGGCGGGTAAATCTGTGCCCGGGAGGATTGTAGTCATCAACACCTAACTTTACTGTTCCCTTTGAAGTACCTCCCCAGCTTTGAAGGTCTCGGCAAAGAGGAATGCCTGCACAGTGCTCTTGGAAAGCCCCCAGAGTTGTGGAATGTGAAGCAAGCCGCTGCCCAGTCATCTGGAATGCGATTAGAGTGCTGGAACAGACCGGAGCTCCTGCGCCAAGGAATGGCTGCCACCACCAATGGGAAAGCGCAGGAATATGACTTGCGCAAAAATATTTCATAGAGAAAAGTCAGATTATTGCTGTGAAAGAGATGGATAGACGAACAGCAAAGAATAGGAGCGAGCATATTTTCAAAGATAATTTTTAAGACTTTGATACTGTAATAAACACACATTAAATGCAAAATAGAGCCTGGGGTTTTGTGCAGAAGGCGGACGATTAAAAACAAATATGAAAATGAAGAGGAAATGTTCATCCAAAATAAACTAAGAAATTGCATTTGCTTGGCTTCGTCCATTGACTATCTAGCCACTTCATCTTAGAAATATGAACCATGGTTTTATTATAGTGAAGTCATGTTTCTTTTAGCAAATTGGTTCTCATTTGTATTATCTTAGGTTTACTACAAATACTATATTTATTGCAGTAAGACCAGGTTTTACTACTAACGAAAACCAAAATCTTTTGTTACTACTAGAGATGCAGCTATATTTCTCCACAGATGCCGATAGCAGATTATTAAAAGTGATATCCTCTGATACCCGATAGTATGGTGGTTACTGTTACATGAATTAACAAAATTTTGAAGATTAAATGAATATTTCTGAATGTTATTTATTTATATAATGACTATCAATATTGAACATCAAACTGGTGATGTTTCTTAACATTTTCTATATACTGAAATAACTCCGTTACATTTTTTTTAACTTAGTGCTATGTGCAAAAAAAGTTAAAATACAGCCCTGTAAATATAGGTAAATATCCATAAGCAACATACAAATTATAATTTTTCCAATTTGATTTGGCTCAAGTATATGCTAAGAACACACAAATGAAAATGTAATTATGGTAAAAACATGAGGAGTGGAGTTGATTCTGATAACAGAATTGAATCCAATCATATTTCCATTAATTTGAATGTGCATAACGTTTTTAGTGTTTCACCATCATCAAGTGTTCATGGAGAAAAAAAAAATAAAAAAATGGTTGTGCACTGTATATATAGGCTAAACAGATCTATTTATATACACATTCTCTCTCACACATACTAGACATTGACCTTAACGTCTTACCACTCAACCAAGTGCTTGCCTATTGGCTCGGCTCTTAAAAGAGGGAAAGTAAAGCTAGAGATGACTGTGTTGATCCCAGGAGCTCTCTCTTTAAAGGTCAACATTATATAGACCATCTCTTTACTGGCATGCAATGTCCTTCTGCAAAGCTTCCCACAACAGAGACAACCTGATGTGAACAGGGGATGTGATGCATTGACCACCGCAAAATGCATCACAAGAACAACAAACAACAGTGCCTTAAGTACAGTAGAGACACATTGTCTCAGGGGATGGATTTTTTTTGTCTTAGCATTGAAGAGGACCGTTTATATAATTCATTTTACTTGTATAATGACAAATAAATAAATTGAAATTCCGTTCCTTCGCATTTGTGACTGCAGCAATGCACGTTCGCTGAAAAAACGATGAGCTCTGACTCACGTTTTCAACCTGTTTTCAAAGAAAGCAAAAACACAGCTCTCGAGAGAGAGAAACCAGTCAAAATATCCACCCATTCCCTGACAACTTCACACATGCATTACTCGACCGCAAGCATCACCCTCCACCCCTCTAAACACACACAACGTTTGGCTTGGCCGCAATGCGACCGACTGAGGTAATTCGGCACGCCATCAACCGGAGGATTGCAACGAGCTGCTCCTGTGCAAACGCCACCTGTCAATCATGAAGAAAACGAGTCATGAAAAATGGGGGTGGAGTGTCTCTCCTCCAATCACTGACATATCCTATAAAGCGTACTCTAGCCTCTAGACTCGGTCGATCTCAAGTTGCAAAGATAAATGCTGGTTGAATGATAGGATCCAAGAATGTGCGCCCATGGAAAACGATACACTTGCGAACCACAGCGTGCATTCGGCACCTCCGTGGAATCATTTACTCCGGCATTCCCTCTGGCACATCCGAGGGTACGCTCCGATTCATGCTAACCAGCCCCGCTATGCCACTAACTTAGATCGAGTTTCTGTTGCCTTAGCTTTGTTTTGCTTCGGAAGGCCTTACAGAGGTTACCTTTTTTCATTTCCAGGTCAAAGCCTACGGTCTGATTATCCACATGGGGCACGAGTAAAGGAGATGGGAGTGTTTTAAGGCAACATGTGTATTCAATTAAAAGTCACGCCCAATTTCATTACGCTTGCATTCAAAGTATGCAAGGCCATAAAGCAATAATCTTTAATGAGGCATGACTCGCACAGTTTCTATAATTTCCATAAACCTCGCTTTTAACCTAACGTCCATAGTCTTTGACTAAGGAAGCCCCTTTAGTTGTTGAATGTTTTCCTCTTCCTCTGCCTTCATGTTTCCAGATAGCTTAAAGGAAAGGCAATTCGAGAACTAAGCTCGGGTTGACCATTTTCCAGAGGTACTGTGAGAGCGAAAACAAAATCAAGCCATTTCCTGGGGTTACAAGAGCACGGCAAGGGAAGGCAGGTAGAGCTTAGGAACAGCCAAGACTTCTGGTATATCCCTTAAGGGAGAATCTTGGATGCTCAACACAGGAGTACCGGAAGCGATTTGGAAGCGCTTCAAAACAAGAATTACTGTATCGGTGCCATGAATGGAAAAAAAAACAAAGTTGCTTCAAGAGGAAGAAAGGCTTATATATTGACCAGAGAGGGAAAAAATTGGCTTTTATTAGTAGGTGCAGTAATTCATCAACTACAAAGACATTAAAAGGTGCTGTGTGTAATTTTTGGGAGGATCTATAGACAGAAATGCATTAAAATACACATACCTATGTCTTCAGAGGTGTATAAAAACTAGTGGTGGGCCGTTAACGTGCTGCGTTAAGGTGAGACTCTTATCGCACGATAAAAACAATGTCGTCGTTAATCTATTCTCAAAGTTGGGTTGGGAGCTGGGTCTATACTATGCAAGCTATGATGACTTTCACCTTGATATTTTAGCACAGATGTATACCTAGCTGAATTGCACTGTACCGGGCAAGAACGAGATTTTTCAACTCGCATGATTCGCGCAATTCGCGTCATTCGAGCCGCCTCATCAACTCATGACCAGGGCTTCATTCGCGCCGCAAGTAGGTCTATCGCGTCTTTGCATTGACTTAACATGTAAATCACTCGCGCTTGACGCGCCATTTGCGTTTGGTCTGAACACAACATAACGTTCCTGTGAAATTACCACATCAAACGTGACGTGCTAACATGGATGCCGCTTTGAAGCTGCCGGGTTGCTTCAGGGAAAATTTATTTTTAAGAAGCTTCCCAATGGAAACATCGACAAGACTAAGGTTGTTTGCACCTTGTGCAATGCGGAATTGGTTTAAAAAAAAAACTTTCTCTCAACAGGTAGTGGTCTAGCTTTAGTTGAAACCAGTAACTTTGTATTGGCACCTAATGTAGTATGGCTCCTGTATGACATATCGCTTGTTGCTCCCTAACTGTTTGTAAATTGCTTTGGATAAAAGCGTCTGCTAAATGACTAAATGTAAATGTACTGTAGGAGCTCTTCCAGTCTCAAGTACCACCTAAACACAAAGCATCCCTTAGCTAATGCGGAAGTAAACACAAGTACATCTTATTGAAAATAATTTATTTTCATCACCAATTATCATAGTAAAACAGCTTTCTCAAGCAGTTTGTGATGCATTATGGAAACAGGAGATGAGCCCCTGGTCTAATGCGCCACCTGGCATTAGACACCCGTTCTCAAAGACTTACTTTTAGTCATTATTTGGGTAGCACACATATTCTGAATGCCTTCGGCAGAATTCAAATGAGCCATTTCAATCTAGATTAATCTAGATTAATTCCAAGATTAATCTAGATTAATCTAGATTAAAAAAGTAATCTATGCCCACCACTAATAAAAACCTTATATAAGGGGTGGAGTAAGCCGTTGGTTGCAATTCGAAACCTCACCACTAGCATTGACTCTGTCAGTCAATGTTTTTAATGTGTCAAAACTTTCTTCAATTAAACATGGCGAAAGTCATTGCATCTGGAAACAATGCATACCTAGACTCAAACAACTAAAAAACAAGGTCAAGAATCTTGGTGTGATTCTGAATTCAGACCTTAATTTAAGTGGTCATTTTAAAGCTGTAACTAAATCAGCATACTTTCATCTCAAAAACATTGCAAGCACTAGATTATTTGTTTCCAGTCAAGACTTGGAGAAACTTGTTCATGCCTTTATTGCCAGCACAGGGGTCGACTTAAAAGACTAAGCATTGATCTTATTTTATTAAGTAATGATTAGTTAAATTAGTCAATTATAGGCTAACGCCTGTTACATTGCATGCGTATTTTTTACATGCCCACGTTAACGGATAAGGTCATTCAAAAGGCACGTGGATGCGGTTCGTCCGTTGCAGATGTTGTGCGTCCATGCAACGATCATCTATTTTTGCTCTACAGCAGGGGACTGATTTAAAGCACACATACCACACTCAAAATGAACACGAATGGACACAAAAATACAGTAATTTCACCATAAATGAATAAGAATGTATTTGACTACCCTTTTGTTATTTGTTAAATTAAGCAATAAAAGCAAATTAAAATGTTGTGTAGTACAAATATTGTACAGTGTTCATATTGCGTGAGGAAGGTTCTTCTATGCAGACAAGCAGGTGGTCCAGAAAGTACGGCAGCGCGATGGACGACTCGGCTAATTACATAGGTAGAGTAATTCAAAGTGATTTATGACCCCCAGGTCTGTTTTATAAAGACCTAAATGCAAAGTTATATACATCTATCAACCACTCGCACTAAATATAAACAGAACTCACAATGATGAAAATAGTGTTTTGAAAAATCATTCAAATATTGGGAAATACACATTGTTGACAATCACAAAGAAGACGTGGATCGCTAGAGAGCTACAATGTGTGAAAGCACAATGGGGCATGACGGATCCGTATTGCATGTGTGTTGCTCTACGCGTCACATATGCACTTCACATGGAGTATGTGTGAATAGGGCGTAATAGTTTTATGGCTACATACCCTTATTTATTAAGATTACATTAAAAACAGGTAAAAAAACAACTAGACATTCTTTAATACTTTTTTGTGGTGGGTCTAGTGAAAAATTGCAATGGTCTTCCCAGCTGCAGCTCATACAGAACGCTGCTGCCAGGATTCTAACTAGAACCAGAACGTCTGAGCATATCAAACCAGTCCTCAGGTCCTTACACTTGCTTCCAGTTACTTTATGGATTGATTTTAAAGTACTATTACTTGTTTAAAAAAATCACTAAATAGCCTAGCACAGAAATACATTGCAGATGTGTTCACTAAATATTAACCTAACAGACCACCTAGATCACTAGGATCAAGTCATTAATATATACCAAGGGTTCACTCTAAACAAGGGTAATCTGTACAGCAATCGACGTAAAAGGACTGCCGATGGCCCGGGGCCAGCATGGGAGATCCTTGGGCAGTTGAGAGAACTGTCACTTAAGTGCTGTATCGTCGCGGAAATTTATAATATGTAAATTTTTAAGACTTGCCTATATAAATATTCCCAAGAAGATGCAAAAGAGGACTGGATTCGGTTCTCACATGCTGTTAGAGATATGCGAGCAGCCGGAATTCCGCATCCGACAATGTGCAAAATACTGAATTGAGTTCTCTTTCACGTCTTAAATCTGACATACCGATACAAAATTCCTATATTACCAAGAATCCTTGTTAAAAGTAATAAAATATGTCTAACGGGAACAAAACGCATGAGTTACATTATTTTAGATCCATGCTTCTCTTAAAGGGGCAGCAGGATTATAAACGTCTCAGTTTTGTTCATCAAACAACAAAGAACTAAAACAAAAAAACACTCACTTATTTTCCCGGATTAAATTATAACTTTAGTAAGGGTAAATCAGTATTATATTTAATACAGTGAAGACTATAAAGTATTAACATTATTTAATTTCTGTACCTGATAACTACTATTATTAGACCAACCTTAAACACCTGAAATGCACTCATTATTTATTTGTATGTTTGCTTTATTACATGTATCAGTGCTATTGCACATACTTTGATTACTTGATCTTATTTTTTTACTTACTGATTAGTTGTCTTCAACAATGTTTGAAATTTTTGGTTACAGGCTAAAAGTTTTTATGGTATCATACCCTTATTTATAAAGATTACATGGGTAAAAAAAAATCAACAATAAATAACTAGATATTATTTAATACTTTTTTGTGGTGTGTCCAGTGAAAAAAATGGAATCACTTGCCCGACTTGGCAAGTAGAAAAAATCCTTAGCGTTGAGCACTGCTGTATTTTATGTATAATAATTTTCATCTTTGATAAGTTTTTAAATTCCTTGTTTTTATCATTCTTAGATGATATTTTTTTACCTAAATCACTTTGATACAACTGTACACTAAACTGTTTTTGAAAGCATTTACACTTAATAAAACTCCCAAGTCTTTGCAGAGTTCACAGCTTGCTCTCACCCATCCCACCCACAAGTCACTAGTTCAGATGCAGCGCATGTCTTTGATACTCAACTATAAGGAATCTGTAGGCGTAGCATTCAATACAAAGAAACCTGCAGGGCTGATAGAACAAAAACAGAGAGCATGAGCAAGTGCCAAAGCTGGGATTTCTCTTCTCCTACCCCCGGTGCCCCCACCCTTTCACCAGTTTCCCTCCTTCCCCCACAGCAAACACCAGCAAACCACTGAATCAGAAAACTTCCTAGATGTTTCTTCCTCGGCTGTCTTATGGGTTTCCTCTCAGAACGCCATGTGCATCTGATGTGACCTGTGATCAAAAGAGAGGGAACTACCTACAAAAGACTGAAGATACCCATATTTGGCGGTTGTCGATTTAGGGATCTGTGGTGATTTAGAATTGATAGTGGGGGTGTGTGGGGTCCTGACTCCCCTTGGAGATTTTCTTAAACCTATTACATCAGGATTTCTGCTTCACAGATTCAGAGGCCTGTGCTTTTGTGAAGCCAGAAAATGACCTAAATTGACACTCGTTTGGTTGAGGTTGGCGGCTGGTAGTTGAACATTTATGATCCAAACAATAAGCAAGGTTCAAACCTTCTTTTTTCAAATTTTGAGCCGCCCCAAAATTAAAATTCTGTCATCATTTAACAACAATTGGTAACCAAACAACTTGGACCCCAATTGAAAACCACTGAAACATTTCTCAGAATATCTAATTTTGTGTTCCACAGGTTTGAAATGACATGAGGGTTAACACATGACCATTTTTATTTTGGGGTGAACTATGCCTTTAACTCTTTCCCCGCCAGCATTTAAAAAAAAGGTTGCCAGCCTACGCCAGTGTTTTATAAACATTTTGACAAAATTTTAATGGGTAACAGTACATTTTCTGTAAAGAATATGTGGACAAACAATATGTCCAATGAAAGAACAGAGTGTCTGCTTTTAAATAAAAGAAACCATATTCTTCTATCTTTATTTGTTCATTTTTATCTCTCCTTAGATATGGGTAGGTTTCTTCAAAAATGCATCACTTTGACAAAAAAAACTTTCATTATCTCAGCTGTTTAATCAAAGATTCCGCTTTGTTCTGAGATTAGACTCCGAACAATCATTAAAAACCGACAAGAAATATACGTTCTAGGTTCTGGGATTTTTCCCAAAGGTTCTGGGATTTTTTCCCAAAGGTGTGTAACAACGCCACCTGCTGTACAACAGTACAAACACTGATTGCCGTAATAACATGTCTTTGGCAGGGAACCGTTTTTTTTTTTAAATGACAAGATAACTCCTCAATGGCAGTGATAGAGTTAAGGGGAATTGTGAATGAAAACATAAATGAATCAAGCTTTGTTTGCTTTTACAGAACTTACAAAAACGGCCAGAATTTTTGTGCAAAATGTTTAACAAATGTAGTTAATTTACTTTAGTAGTACAGTTGGAAGATAATGGGATATTAAAATAATAAAAATAGTACTTTTCAAATATATTACTTTATTAAAAATAGTACTTAAATTTAAGTAGTCCTGAAAACAAAAGTAAAAGTAATGGTAAGATGGTTTATTTACAGAGCACATTATACCCTATTTTTACATACATTTTTCGCTGTATGGTTCAAAGTTTCCACTGTAGGTTTTTTTAATATAGTTGATAAGTGAATACTATAGTTTAATAAAGTATTTTTCATGTGGGCAAATATATTACTTATTTTGGGACAGTAAAAAACGGAAAACACGGAATCCAGAAAAATTTATAAATAAAAATAACTGAATGTGGAAAAAATAAACGGATTTCATAGGTTTTTATATGACTTTTCGTGACATTAGAATGCAACAAGTGAAAGAGACATGAATCATAGCATTCAAAAAAACACCTAAACCTCTGTTCCCAATGTGTCAAAAAATCCCGGATGTCCATTCCATCCCTGCTGCAGCTGCCCGGGCAGTCTGCTTTGCTATCAGTCTTAAGCAGCATTATGGAAACATTGTTAAGGAATGGGATGAATGGTATGGCTTTGATCTCTGGCCGTTGACCTGGCAGGCCCTGGTCCCTCCTCTGTGTATGCGGCGGACCACATCAAAACCCTTTGCCGGTGGAGATCAGCTGCACGGCCAGACCTAATCCCTGCACGAATTTAATCAGCCATCTCAACGACTCGCATTACGCTTTTTAATTAGGAGAGAGTCATTCCATCGGCATCACACCCGGCCTGACTGCTCGCACTGTGTGGACCTCTCAGTCCCAGAGAATTGATGTCTAATATAAGATTTCACCTTAGGGCGACTATACATATTTTTAAGAGACTCCTACTTTACAACCTTTGTATGATGTTTGCATCTTGACCTTTTCTGTAAAGGTAAGACACAGTCTCTTGCAGTCAGTAAGATTTTTTGTGAAATTCATAAAAAAAAATCAGTCGTCTTCTGTGGAACATGAAAGAATATATTTTGAAAAATGCCCTGTGGATTTGTATCTATACAATGGAAGTCAATGTTGTTTGGTTACCAACATTCTTCAAAATATCATCTTTTGCGTTCTGCAGAAGAAAGTTTGAATGGATAAGTAAATGATGAAACAATCTTCATTTAATACCCATACAAATTCTTGACAAAGAATCAATTTAATATCTTCATTACTAGTCCCACAGAATAGCAAAAACGCTCCATCTTCATTGTTCGGACAAACAGACTTTAATAATAAGACTTTATATATGAACTATTACAGAGAGTTCTGCGTATATTTTTTCGTGCCGCCTTCCACCTTTGGAAAAAGCTTTAGCGGCAGCTATTTGCAGCAACAGGCATCTGTTCCAACACAACCATCTATTCACAGGGCCAGCATCCATCAAAGAACTCAAAGGGGGGGTCCCATCCTGTCCAACCCATCCAGCACTACAGCAAAAAAAATACATATATCAAAGGCCTCTACAACACCCGAGGCCAGTCATTTCAGTGGACGCCGGATGAAGTGGCCAGTGCCAAAGTGACCATATCAAAAGGCCCTGGGGCCCTTAGCCGCCCCCTACAGTGATCAAACGGGGACAATCCCAAGAGAGTGTGGGACCTATGACGAGTGAAAGAAGGACACTGATAGAGAGACCAGCAGTGAGAGAAAGAGAGAGAGAAACACAGAAAACAAATGAGGCCCTGGGCCGAGAAACAGACCCAAGGCAAACAGTGAGGGGTAGAAAACAAAGACAGCGGTTGCCTGGGAGAGAAGAGCTTGCAGCCGAAACTATGTCCAGATCAAGCCGCCTGCCGCTGGGCAGACCCCAGTGAGGTGAGCCCTGGAGGTCACAAAGAACAAAAGAGCAAAAACATTGCAAAAACAGCTGTCCAGGGACGATCATAAACGAATATTTGAAAGACATGAAAAGAAAGATCAAAAAGCTGAGAGAGAGGATGGAAATAAAGGGAGGAAATAGTTTATGAAACAGACCAGCTTCCCTTAAAGGTCGAGTGCGTCATTTCTGCACCACAAGCGTCACTAAACAAAACTGCTAAAATGATGCTTTTAAACAACTGGCAAACACTTGTACATCTGTCAACAAACATTCTGCAATTCCGGTTGGCACCACTAGGAGCTGAAAATTTCAAACTTCACAAAAATGAAATAAATGCAAAGAAACTCCAAGCAGATTGTATACTAAAGCATAAAATATTAATATAGTAAGCAATAAATAAATTGACAAACCAATAGGAGAAATTTAACGGTAAAATTTAGTAAACGACAATTGTATCTAAATAAAACAGTTAAAATATAAAGGTTTTCATAAAAGCTTTTATAAAATGCCTGTACAACAATGGCAAAACTAGCAACGTAACCAATAATATTTAAAACATTTCTCATTTTCTTTTCATCCGTGCTAAATATTCGCGACAAGACAGCTTGGCGATTTAAAAGCTGTACGAGATTGTGTCGCTTATGATTATCATTGGAAGTAGATTCCACAATCAACCCACTTCAAGGTAAAATAGCAAAGCTTAGCACAACAACACACAATTCCTTGAAAAATATACTAGAGAGTATGGCTGTCACAATAAACCAACAATAAATATCACGTGATTTATGCAAGGCTTTTGAGTGAAGTACGGAAAAATGCTGCTGCATCCGAAAGCCAGAGGGCGCTCTCGAGGAGCGGAAACTCCAAATACGCACTGCAGAAGAAGACCATAACACGTTCTAGAATCTAGGAAATACATATGCACATCTTTTTATCACTGTTACTCAAGCCTCATCAGGTATTTTAATGAAATAAAAGGAAATTTATAATGATCATGTTTGACAGTGCTGCTTTTCAAATGCACATCATAAGCGACACAAACTCGCACAGCTTTTAGATCGAGCAGCATTTCCTACTGATGCCAGAGCCGTGCTTCACGGGCAAGCTACGCATTAAAAAAAATATTGACACGTTGCATATCGCAGCCAGCTTGATATCGATAGGATTTAGTTGTATCGCGATAAATTATCGTGCAGCCCTACTAGAGAGATGAAAACAAGTCGAGCGGTCTATGAATGGACCTGAAAGTCAACATAAACTACTACGGTTTCTTTAAAAAAAAACAAGCCTATTTTTCTTAAGAACTGCAGAAGGTCTACTGGGGTTAGCTGTATACTGGAAATGGTCGGTTGACTGAATTCTACCCAACGTTAGTGTAACAGCAATGAGAGCGGGCTACACAAACAGCACTTTGTTAGGCTCCAGAAACTACAGAACCCTTTGCCAAAGGTAAGCCAAGTATTTCTGCTTGGCAAACACACAGAGCACAGAGAGGTCTGAGGAGACGGAGAGCTTCAAACACTCAGGAGTTATACATCAATCGTGTCAACAATGCTCACATACATACAAGCTCGCCGAACACCGGAAAGGCCGTTTTCTAGAGGTGAGCTAATGGTCAACGACGACTAATGGTGATATTGCTGGAAAATGGGCTTCTGAACTTTAAGCTAATTCACTCGTTGTAATGAGCAACTCTGTCTCTTAATTTTAAAGCTGTGTGAGGTATGTTTCAGGTAATTATGTTCAATTTGTAAACAGTTCACTCTTTTGAACTCATTCTTTACAACGAGTCAGTCAAACCGGGAGAACGTTTGAAAGTCACAGACTTTGAAAGTAAAACCAATTGGGTAAGACTGGAGCCATAAACATTAATCCATAAATAATCTACATAATGATTTAAAATGAACAATTTAACTGCAAAAATGAGCATTCCACATCTACTGTTGCACCAAAATAAATAAATATAATATAAATGTTTTCATCGCCTTCTTATTCCAAAGTAGATGTATTTTGATTGAAGGATCGAAACGGCGAATGTGATTACGCATTAATTCAAAACTTGAACCTAAATTTCTACAAATATTTCCTAAAGGTCCAGTGTATGAAATGCTCTTGATTGACAGATTATTATTTTTCCTCAAAAACAAGACTTAAATTAGTCAGCAATGCAACATGGGAGCTCAGCAAGAGATACACATTGAAACGCTTTTCTTTCTTGATCACGATATTGACTGGATGGATGAAGTACAACCGCTATACGAATACTAACACTTTAGAGGCTCAAAACAATGCTGAATAATGAACAGAAATACCACACAAGTTTTTAAACATTTTATGATAAATATGAGAACAAACATTATATCGCCTTAAATTACATAATACCACTTACTATGAATATCAAATTATTAACAAAAGTTTATCAAAATAGTTGTTCGTTTCAGCTCCATTATCAATCCTCTCCACTTTGCCATTATCTTATCAGAGCTCATCACCAGCATGCCGAGGGGGGAACATACCATTCGCCAGGCCCATCCTGTGAGCTCTCTCGCTGACAAGTGCGACCCTTGCAGCCGCTTTGATGGTTCGTTTGCTCGCTCTGCAGCCGCCGATAGCATCAGAGCGAGCCTCTCTTGGGCCTATGTGCCACACTATAATACAAGAGGGTTGATAAGAGGAAACACAAGCTGATGACGAACACATCGGGTTGGATGCCAAGTTGACAAATCAGAGAGGCAAAAAGAAAGACGGGATGACCAAGCAATACAATCATAAATACATTTGCTTACTTGTTTTAACCGTTGTTAGTTTTATAGTTGGCCCAGAATTTCTGCATTCAGTTCATTAATCATTTAAAGGGATATCCCACTAGGGTGACCACCACTTAACAAACAAAATGTGGGACAGGTAATCTGTTTGTGTGGGACAATGTGAGACACTACTGTTAAGGTAGCGTGAAACTGGGTTATAATGGAATGAAACACTTTTATATATTTGTTCTACCTTTAAGCTCGTAAAAATAATTTGTTATTTAGTTCAAGTAAAACATAATTAAGGCATTGATAAAAAAATGTCATAAAACATAAAACCATCCCTTTAAATTTGTAGTACAGATCAGACACGGAGTCATCATGTTGTACACTTTCAGGGTTTTTCCTGGCTCAAAATGAGGTGGATGTGGTGTTGGCTTACAGTCCCTTCAGATGTCTTAACAAAACACTTGTATTATAGTTCTAAAAAAAAAAAAAATGAAATGACAACTAATAAGTTATGAAAGAAGGCTTATATTCAAATTTTCAACTTTTCTGTTTGATTGAATAAATGTAATGCTTTACATAAGACTTTTTAGCCCGTAAATAACCAGTCTAACTACCCTATGTTCTCTTGTAGTTCACTGAGCTTTGAACGATTCACTGATCTCTTACATTCGGTGTAAACAAATCGGTTCAAAGAAGTCATTTATTTGCTAGTCGTTCTGATCGCAATGTGCGTTCATACTGGGGAACTTGTTGTGTACAGAAGAACACTGATTCAACGAGCCAACTTCACAGCTAAAAATATTACAATGACGAACAGCAAGTTAACTTAGGAAACCTTATCAAGAAATTGAACGTAACACACCCCGAACAGCCGTGAAACACAGCTAATACTTTTACTGAACTCTTCAGCGTCTCACTGTGCTGGTAACGAAAGAGTGTCTCCATTGTTGTGTAACTGCCTCCCATTTATTTTCTCTTTTTGAGAAGACCTTCAAACTCAAGAAAAAGTAAAGTAACAAAAGTAAAAAACAAATAGATAATGAAAATGCGTTTCTATTTCATTTCATTATTTTATTTTACTATGTTAACCACAACCTATAGGCTAAACAGTTTTATCCAGCATGTTGACATGGCAGGATTGCCACACAATCTACTGACAGACGCAGTGCAGCCTCTTGATGACTGAAATCACTGCCGTCTTCTCATGAATTGAATAAAAGTCAGGTTTTAATACATTGTTGCGTTTGTATGAGCTAGTTGGACACTGGTGTGCGCCGGACTGCTTTGAGATAGCACTGTTAAATAGTTAAATAAACAATGGCGTAAACAAGCATCTCATGTGTGTTTCGGGTAAAATAATATTTCTTAATGTGAAACAATAAAAGTTAACATAAAGCCCTGGCTTACCAACATTCTCTGTGCAAAGAGAACAGAAGTGTCCTTTGAGAGATGGTACACCATTAACACTGATTCACAAGCTCTCGATTCGATTCGAGTCAATGATTATAGATTTCATATAAATCCTATAGATATTTCTAAAAAAAGATCAGTTAATATCTCAGACCTGTAAAAGTGCAAAAGTTTCGGAATAAAAGATGCATTCTATGTAAAAGCGAATGCTCACCCAGAGCTGCCTGAAACGCCTTGTGTAACCACACCGCCAAAAATCTGCCAGTTCGTGGAATGATTTGACCAAGACCGCCCAAATATATACGCAAGTAAGGTGGGGGTACCTGATGTTCCAAAGCAATTGAGACAAGGCCTTGTCTACTTAAGGCAATGCCAAAATGAGGTAAAAAGAGACGAGCCAACTTTAAAACTAATCACAGGACAGTTCTAACGTTGCTCCAGAGGTTAACTACTAAAGCAGTCTGTTAAGCAAAGTCAAAAGGAATACAGAAGTAACCTGACTCTGCAATACGGTCACAAAAAGCAAGAAATTCCATTTAGTGGTGTAACTGGGTCAGTACAGCCTTCTTCCCTCTAAAAGTTTGGGCAAAATGTGGATCTATCATGCAAAACCCAATAGAGGCGACTAAAGTTACACTCAAAGTGTGACTGACAAAAGACTTCAAAGATTTACTTTAGACCCTTGGAGGTTATAGATTCAGTCTTATTTAAGGGCTTGTCTTCGTATTATTTAGAAGTGTCGCTAGTTATGTAAATATCAAAGCAGTCAATGTATTCCAAAAAAAGAATTACAAAAATCTACCATTAACAGTAAAATAACAAAATACATAGATTAGATACATATCTTTCTCCCGGTTTAATTTTTCTAAAATAATTTCAAATATATATTTTTTTACATATGGGAAAAATTTACGCCACAGTAAGAAATAAAATGTATGATTTTACTAAAACACATAAATAATAATTAGTACAATAAGTACATTCAGAAAAAGATAAAATATTTTGTAATGGTCTCTTATTTCTTCCACGGCTGTTTATGTTAATTTATTTGTTACTGCTATAATGCAAAACATGCGAATGTCATTCAGGAAGAATATGGAAATGTTTGACGGTGAAAGTTGTCTGAAATTGTTTTTCAATTTCCACAATCTAACACGTCAACTCACACAACAGAAGACAGATAGGCAAATAGGCAGTATTGATAATGATGCAAATGAATGATCAAAGCACACAAAAATGTATGTAGCAAAAAGAAACCTTGACAGCTTGGCAAAACGGTCATGTCAAAAAAAGACAATTATTCATTTAGCAAGCATGAAACCTAAAACAAAGCAAACCAAGTCTATTTACTTGCATACAGAATCGAATCCCCCCTCTACTAAGGTTAAGACCCTCTGCAGGCCATACAGGCTCATGAATGACCACCCTTAAAGCTGTGCTCCTATCCTGACCGTCTCAAATTATCAGGGTGAATACCGACGCCACATGTGTGGTCTCTGTATCCAAAGGCCTAGTGGGATTTCAGCCCCTGTATGTAGCACCAAACAATAAATTATATACTGGGGTAAAAGTCCTGATAATATAAGCTGTAAAGAGTGTTAAATAAATACACAGGGTAACAGACACCAAAAGGAGCAAAAGGGGGACAGACTGTTTCAATCGAATCAACAAACAGCATAGTCCTGCAAGGCCCTCTTGCGTAAAAACAACGGCTTTCATTATTCCAGCTACACACTCCACATTTGCATTTAATGTTTTTTGAATAAAACTGTTTGAAGTCATCTTAACAAAGAACCAATGGTCATATAATACATCTCATATCTCTAATGTTAAATAAAAACAACCACAACAAAAAAGTCCTATTGCAGTTCCTAAAACTGAGATTAGGGATGGGCATTCTGACGACTTTAAATCACGATCGATCTTGAAGGCATCCTCAATCCACTTTTCAAGGATCACAATCCTCTCTCTCATCTAAAACAAGAGGTTTGTTCAACATCATTCAGTGCTGCTGTCATTGGCGTATGGCATTGAAGAAAAAGTTAATGTACAGTCCTTTATTTCAATTTAGATCGAGATTCTTTGTTATGAACATCATGATATGTTTTTTTTTGGAAGATCGCCCAGCACTAACTGAGATAAACCTATAAAGCAATATGATTATGAACTAAAAAAACAACAAAAAATTACACTAAAATTGACATTTTTTGTACTATAAATATTAATGAAACTACAATAAAACTTAAGACAAAACTGGTTGCAAAAGCAAGGAGAGAATTTTGGCAGGCTTTCCAAATTGCCAGATGAGATGATGCAACTCTGCATTAAACCATACTCACTGCTAAACAATTTTTTTTTAATTGTGTACGTTTAGTCATTATATGAAAGTTAAAGAAACTGTTCACCCTAAAATGAAAACTCTCACTTACAAGAAAGATATTTGGAAGAATGCTTGTAACCAAACAGTTCTTGACCACAATTTGATGCCATAGTAGGAAAATTTACTTTATAAATTACTTTGTTCTGTTGAACACAAAAAGATATCAAAGCAAACCATTCTGGGGCACTTTTGAATAGCATTGCAATTTGTCCTATTATGGTAGTCAATGGTGGGCGATAGGGATGTGGCAGTGATCAAATTTTCCCACACGTTAATAAATGTTTAAAACCACCGGTAGTACCAGTGACACCGGGGTGGGGTTTGCTGTGGGGTGGTCGAAGATGCAGCTGTGCGCATAACGCATTTTACTTTTGGTTTTGAATTAGGGGCAATTCGGGAACAGCAATTGCTTGAGTTAATCGTTAGTTCAATGTCTTTCTTAAAAACACACAAAACTACAAAAAAATGACATTTGCCAATATTAAACTCAGACTTTACAAAAAGATTGACCACTGCTCACACTATGCAAAAAATTAGAAAGGAATATATTTTTTTTACGTCAGATAGGTTGCCTTTAACAAAACAAATATTCACAATACACATCAAGCAAAAAATAAATAAGAATCAATAAATAAAAAACCTTTACGTTAAACTATTTGGCTATATTAACCAAACAAGTAATCAAGGCAAACACTCAAAAAAAAAAAAAAAATAAGAAAGGGAATAAGAAACGCAAAACATTTATGTTAAATAAATAAATAAGAATCAAATAAGAAAAGGAATAGCCAAAACAAAAAAAAGTTAAATAAATGGCAAAGCACCGACTTTTGTAAATTAGAATAAAACGAAAATTGAAACATAACCAACTCTTGATGACCGTGCTTACATATTCTACTAGATGTTCTTTGACAGAACAGCCTCTGCCATCGTCTTGTTAGTCAGCTCACTTCACTCACCTCACATGATGAATAAATCTTACTCCTGCTGCTGATCTTTGCTGCGAGACTTGTTCCACTTACATTAAAAGCATCAGCTGTGTTCGGACTTGCAATTATAGTTTGCTCTTTAACCGACAGCCCCCCGTTTAAGTGTATTATATGGATAAGAACCCTTGAAACCTTTCCTCAAAAGCCTCAATTTTTTTCGACAGAAGAAATAAACACACGGACATGTGGGTGAATGAATTATCATGAAATTTATATTTTATAGTGAACTATTCCTGTAATGTGTGACGAAGGCAAATATGTGAGTTACAAATGAAATGTTGGTGTTTTAAGAATAGAATTTAGTTATTTGTTTTTGCTAATGTTTTGATTTGCATGTATAAAAACCAATATGAGAACCCATGTAACGCTACGGCTTCTGGCTATATTGTCATGTTTTGAAAGTTAACTTTTTCATATTTAAGTGACAATTAAAGACAGAAGTTGTGTGCATCTTGTATCTATTTGCTTTTTGAAGTTCGTCCCTGTTAGATCAAACTCTATTCTGCAAAGGAAAGCCTTATCTTAAGTTATAGGCTCAGGTCTGAGTCAACCTACAATTGTGACAAAATCAAAGCCGAGTCTCTAGTATTCTGATATTTACCAAGTCATGAAGTCCTCGAGTCTTAAGACCACATCTCGCCCTTATCACGAGTGCTGCCGTATTCCTGGGTTCAAGAACATTGGGTTCAAAGTTTACCGCGGAAGAGAATTACATAAGATGTAGCCTAAGATTGAATACACCTAGTTTTTTAACAAACTGTGTTTGTTGATTTTGATTTCATGTAAAAAAAAACTTTTTTTTTAAATCTGGTAATGATTAGATAAATTGCCGTTTGTTCTTTGGGATTGAGAATTTATTAGGGACGTACAGGCAAGCTGGTGTGTTAACCCAGTTGGCTTATGAATGTACTTATTTATTTGTGTTTCTATTATATTAACAAATCCTCTTCTCTATTCGCTTCACAGAGATCTATCAGCATTTGTTCTTGCTTCTTTGTTCACTCCAAATAGCTTCTGGATAATTGCGCCCCTGTTGTTTCCCATGGACACCAGGTGTTTATGTTGTCATAGACAAATAGATGTGCACACTGAATCCAAGGAGTTGGTTCTCTGAGCCTTTCCCGAAATAGTGCCGGACAACTCTCCTGCCTCGTTTTTAATGAGCCAAGAGAGTCCCTTTGGTATAGCCGCTTCCATATTTGAAAGATTAGCTTGTCCGGTTCAAGCGGCGAAGTTGTCTTTTTGTTTAATGTTCTTGCAATACGTAACAGCTCTGACCTGTATATAGAAGATAGATTTATCTCTGTTGTGGTTTCAGAATCCCCTTCTCTGTCTCAACACACCCTCAAGAGAATTTTTAGGTGAGAGACCTAGATTTGTCACTTTGTTAACTCTTCTATAGGTTGGTAAAGCTCCTTCGCTTCGTTCTCTCGAACAACAGCATGCTAAATTTTGAATTGATTGAATGGGTGGCTATTATGTGTATAGGTGGTTTAGTCATGGTCTGGTTGACATTAACATTGAGATAATTCTTTCAGTTGAATCCAAGCAAGCAGTACATACCCTTTTAAGTATTTTTAATGTTAAGTAAGAAAGAAAATAAACTTAGTCGCCCGAGGCAAACCCATGTTGAATTGAAATGAATTTCAACACCTTGTCGATTAATGTGTTTTTTCTCACACAATTCACTTTTATTAGATTTGCCGACTGCATTGTGGCCGTTCCCTCTTCCTCTCCCTTTACCACATTACCCATAACCAGTCAGACCTGAGAGAGAGAAGTGGCTTTGGAATCTTGTTCTGGGTTGAACACAAATGTGCCGCCTGAGCTGATAGGATCGGTCGGGCTGGGAGGCCACTGAGCGCACTCAGATCAAAGGCCCGGCGGGCTCTTCAAAGAGCTGGCTGAGCAATGCCTGACTGATTAAACTGCACCACAAACGGCTGGTGATGTAATCGTAGGCCTGCAGCGAAATCCACCCCTGCACAAATAAAGGTGGAGGTGTTCGTTGGACAAAGCGAGCAAAGAGAAGTTTTACATCTCATTTTGGAGCCCAGGGCATTTGGGGTTCATCTCGATTTATGATATAATTCCAGTTTAACGACTTAATCATTTTTTCTCCATTCCTGGTTATCGTTTATTCAGATTTTGTCACACATAGCATACATAACTGTGTTTGATGAAAGTTTCCAATAGACTTGAGTATGAAGTTTTTATCAGATTTGGTTAATCCACTGGGCGTTCCTAAAGTACACAACAGGTGGAACAGTTGACTCTGTGCTTTGTAAAGTTTATACAGGAACAGCATTGTGTGCTTGTGCTCATCTCCATTGCTGCTCTTTGAAGTATGCGCAAGGAAAATATTGACGCAGATTGTATTGCTGATAATTTAATGATGGTTCACACTAATACGCACACTCGCACACACACACACACACACGGGGAAAGAAATGAATTGTCCATGTAGCTGTATTCGTATTAGTAGACATTCCCTTTAGATTAGACAGAAAACATTGTATATACCTGTACAGGGCTCAACGCTAAGGATTTTTTCTACTGGTCCGATAGGGCAAGTGTACATTTAGCCTATAACTCAAAATTTTGAAAATTGTTAAAGACAACCAATTAGTAAGTAATAAAATAAGATCAAGTAATCAAAGTTTGTGCAATTGCACTGATAAATGTTATAAAGCAAACATACAAATAATCAGTGCATTTCAGGTGTTTAAAATTGTTCTAATAATAATAGATATCAGGTTCAGAAATTAAATAATGTTAATACTTTATAGTCTTCATTGTATAAAATATAATATTGATTTAACGTTACTAAAGGGAAAATTTAATCAGTGAAGCGCAGTGAATGTTTTTTGTCTCCGTTCTTTGTTTTTTGATAAACAAAACTGAGACGTTTATTATGCTGCTGCCCCTTTAAGAGACACACGGATCTAAAATAAAGTAACACATGCATTTTGTTCCCTTAATACATAATTGATTACTTTTTAGAAGGATACTTTGTAAGATTGGCATAATATTGTGTCGATATGTCTTATTTAGAGCAAGAAGACATGAAAGAGAACTCAATTTGTTATTTTGCGTGTTGTCTGATGTGGCATTCCGGCTGCGTACATATCTCATACAGCACGTGAGAACCGAATCTAGTCCTATTTTGCATCTTCTTGGGAATATTTTAATAGGCAAGTCTCAAAACTTACAAATTATAATTTACATGACAATAAAGCACTGGCCCGATCGGGAAAGGGACAGTTCTCTCAACAGTCCCAAGGATCTCCCATGCTGGCCCAGGCCCATCCGGCAGTCTCCGGTATGTCGAGCCCTTCCTGAAGTTTTAATTTCATCTCTTAAATGCATTTTATCCCAAAAAAAAATTATTTTGACAGATGACACGTGCCTGATTTGAAAATTGCCCCGCTCGTGCTGTATAAATAAGTAGTCTCTGCGCAGCTCGCACCTAGACACGCCTCACTTCATAACGTCGCAGCTAGTTTAAAGAAGACAAACATGTCATCATCCATCGTGAGGTTTCCCTGTAGACATCGTCCGATGGCAATTTGGTAGACATCGCCCAACCCTACTCACAATACCTGTAGTATTTCCGATGATTCGGCTGTGCAAGTCCGGCTGGCCTAGAATATGGGAGTGTATTTGCAACGTTGGGGGCCTACATCATGACTGTAACGTCACAGTCGGTGTTATGCTGAACTGAAGAGAGTGCATGTCACTCCTCTCTTCATGAAGTTACATTGGCTCTCTTTAGTCACTCGAATCAAATTTAAATCAGCTCCTGGCCTGCAAGACCACCAATGATTTGGCACCCCTTTATCTTCACTCACTACTGCAGACTTGTATAACCGCCAGATCCCTACGCTCTGCAAACAAACAACGTCTTGTGGTGCCATCCCAAAAGGGTAAAAAAAAAAAACTCTCAAGTACCTTCTTGGGATCGGTTCCACAGAAGAATCGCCTGAAAACAAATCTCTTCCTGACTGATCAGTTCTATCTCTTTTCTACTTTTCTAAAAACATAGTTCTGTATACTGTGGTAGGCATTATTGAGACCGGTTTTCTTTTATTGCACTTATGCTTCATGTTGTCCTTATGTTGTTCCAATTGATTCCATTGCTCCCTCATCTGTAAGTCGCATTGGATAAAAGCGTCTGACTAAAATGTAATTATTGAAATTGGCCTCTTTCTCAGTGGTCTTTTGCATGCACACGATTTACACAAGGAGGAAAAGATAGTGTTTGAGGCACACGATGTGTCATTTCCGTGTACAGACCTCTTATTATTCATCTATGCCTAGGTAAATACAGTTTCCATTATATGGCACCATTAAGGTCCAAATTTCAGATTCATCGCAGCTTCAAAAGGCTCTATACGACACCAGCCGATGAATAAGGGTGTTGTCTATCAACAATCTTTGATATCTTTGTGCAAGGTTATTGATTTAAAATTGTCCGTTTTTGTACTATCAGGGATGTTCAATTTTTTTAAATCTACGTCATGTGGAGCCTTTCCAATGTGATTGCGTAATACAGACGTCATAGTGCAAGCTCTGAGGCAGTACGAGCCATATACTTACGTTTCAAAAAGTACATCATTTTTTAGTTTTCTTTAAAATAAATGACTAATGAACAATACCCTTGTGCATCGGCTGGTGTCGTGTAGAGCTTTTTGAAGCAGTGATGAAACCAAAATTTGGACCTTAACAAACAGCCTCCCGTTTAAGTGCATTATATGGATCAGATCCCTGGCAAGGTAGGGCTGTAACGATAAACTCAGCTCATGATACGATACACATCTCGATATTTTTAACTAAATTTGAAAAGAATTAACAAATTCAAACAACATTTATTTTCTAAATACTAAATTTCAGTCACTTTTTTGTTGCACATACAACTTGATGAAGAATTATGATTTAGTTTTACGCTGTGTCTCAATTCGGGAGCTGCGTGCTTTAATGGCATGCCGATTGCGTCACAGCAGCGCGACTGAAGGCTGGTAAGGCTGTAACGATTCAAAGGTTGCTTCTAAAGCACCCCCAAAATGCGACCATATTTCCACAGGCTTTTTAAGGATAGAACGAATGTATCCTTCACAGCTTTGGCTATCCAGAGATTCATTGCGCGCCTGTAATGGCGTGACATTTTTTAATAATTTAAAAAGTATGACGTCATCACTTCTCTAATCGGTACAGTGCTGGTTTCTTTTGGCTTACTTTATGTTGAAAATCATGTTATGCAGCAGCTCACATTATAGCGGGTAAATTGACATTGGCATATAAAAACGATTGTTTTTCTTTGTAATGAGTTTCGGGGTGACTCGCAAGCACTCATGCTTCAAGTTTGCTGCGTTTTACCGGTGATTTGTGAAGGAAAATAAGGCGCTTTTATAACTTGAAGCGTTGTCTGAGAGACCTCCACTACGTGGGGAACAAAGGAAAATGGGTCCACAGAAGCAAGGCAAGATTTGAGCAAGTACTGAGTGATGGAGACACTGAGGAAGGGAAGCTTCAAATCTAAACAAACTTGTTAAGCAGATGGGGAGAGTTGGGGCAACTAATGACATGAGACAACAACCAGAGAGACAGTCGACCACAGGGAAGGAAAGACTGACAGAGAGTGCAAGAAACAATGGGGCTGCATTTCGAGCTTCGGCCGTTCGTCAGCACATTCCTGAATAACAACAAAGCATGTCTGAGCCCCTGTTTGAAAGAGCTTTGGCATTTCATAAAGCTCTGTGCCCATCACTGTTGTCAAAAAGGACAAGAGTAACCAAAATGAGAACAGCAACGATGGTCTCAGTCTTTTATGCAAAAGTCAATAATACCTTTATTGATCCAGCTCTTGGATACAAAGTAGTCCATACATCCTTTCCTATGGTGTTACCATAGCAACTGATGAGGTGCAATAAGAAAATATATATTCTCATCTGTCACCAACAGGACCTGAGTTCGGACACAATGAATGAGCTCTGACGGGCACTAGGGACATGACAGTGACACAATTTTCCCCCCGGTTATAGACACATTTCAGCGTTTCCCATACAATGCGTTTACTTGTGCGTTCCGCCCAGGTATATTTATGGCCACCCAAGTATATTTGGTCTCACATTTTGTTATTTCTATCCATCCGTGATAATGACTGTATCTGTGATTGTTTAACTAGTGGATTAACAGCCCTTCCGCGTATCATGTAGATGTATACAGTATTGTTATTTTGTCCGATGATGTTGCGTTTATAAATCAGGATTTTAGCAGCAGTTAAAGTGACTGCTGGTGGCATTCAATTGTAAAATACAGTATAATGTGACAGATCAGAGAGTAGAAGAAAAACAGATATCAAGTGCTAACACCAACACAACGCACACGACACAAACACGTCACCAATATGCTAATTAGCATCTCATATAGGAGCTATATAGGCAAGGCAAGGCAAGTTTATTTATATAGCACATTTCATACACAAGGGCAATTCAAAGTGCTTTACATAAAATGATTGACAGAAATAAATAAAACATTTGCATATCTTTAAGATTTTAAGATCATTAACTTTAGATTTTAAGAAACAATAAAACAGCAATAAAATGATTAAAATTTGTGAATATATATATATTTTTTTTAAATATAACATCACCAGCGCCAAAAGTACGTCAAAATCCTGTGGGATACACTGGATTTAAGTGTTACTTTTGAATAATCACCGCACACACAATTCAGAAGCCTTAACGTTAGATATGTTGCCTATATTAACTAAAAGAATAATCACGACACGCATCAAGCAAAATTAAATAAGAAACTAATATAAAAAACTCGAGGTGCTCTGATTGATCGGTCGCCGATCATAATCGGCCGATAATCACTTTGGGAAGTATGATCGGCGGTCTCTAAAAGGCCGATCCAGAAAAGCCGATCAGATGACGCAAAATTGGAGAGACATTTATTTTGCGCGCAAATAATATGGCTTCACCGGTCTGGCAATTCTACAAGGTGTGGAAATAGACAATGCACTATCAATCTGAAACGTGTATACTATGCGAATTCCACGATGCGGGAAGCACCCAAAACATTTCTGCACCAGTAACCTCTTTAGACATTTGAGGGTTAGTCAAGTAAAGGAGTGCAAGTAGTTTTCAAAGTTAGCCTCGCACAGAGTGAGCGGGCAGTTCAGCAGCTCGAGCGCCACTCAGCTGCAGAGATCACAACAACCGAAAATAATTTTTTATCTACCAGTGCTGGAAAAATCTGAAGCCAATCTGTCATTTTGACGTAATACAATAAAGGCAATTTGTAATTCCCCTATTTATCATTTTGTGTCATTAGAATGTGATCGTGAATTGACTGAACGTGATTGTGAGCGGAAGGAGGTAGGCCATTGCGAAGGGACGTGTATTTCCTTTTCATTAGCTTACTCTCAAATGCCTGCTCAATTTGGCTAAACACGCATGTGGTCAACAGTGACTCGAGGTGCATATGCATCCATCACTCCCCGCGTCCCGTGCATGCATACACAGAGTTTTTACCTCATAAAATAACATCTTTTTGCATAAATAATAGCTTTCAGTAAGTGGGAAAAATGTCTCTCACTGCCTTTTCTCTGTTCAGTGAGCGGCAAAGCAGCACATATACGACCAAACCACAGCTTTCTTGTGAGTACAAAACACCTTTTACGGGCACCTGTCATTGTTACTGATTGGACATATGAACATAAACATTTGCTTGTAATTAGATTATTATTTTATGTCCGACAACAGAAACATTGAAAATAAATGAAAAGTCTAAGTCTAGCGCCACCTCTCCTCAGCTGTCAGTAACGCAACATTTTTAAAAGCATCAACCCTACTTCAAAGACAGTAAGAAGCATAAAGAAATATCAGATAAAATAATGTTATAAATTTGCTTCGATCACGGCCACTTTATATTGTTAAAGACAAAGGGTTTCTGGGACTCATGTCACAGGCTGCTATGTTTTATGAAAATATGTGGTAATACTTTCCTTGAAGCTTGTACGTTTAATGCAATATAAAAGTAGTTTTAAAGCATTGTAATGCACATTTTAATGCATTGTAATGTCTTATAGATAATTGGCATTACAGTTAATACATTATAACACTTACCAATTCATTGTTACACTACACATTTTAAACTGGTTATAATTCTTTACAATTACATATTACGTATTACAACACACATTATGAATAATAATAATGCATTTTACCCTTTAATAACTCTTTATAATGCATTATACATACATGCTTCAAGGAAAGTGTCACCAAATATGTTACTTACTAATATTCATTTGTTAATTCATGAGACTTTCTCTTGTGGTACTTAGAAAGCTTTAAATAGCTCCAGTAATCGGTGATCGGTATTGGCCTTTCAGTGATCGAAGATCGGTGATCGGCTCCAAAAATCCTGATCGGAGCACCCCTAAAAAAAACCTTGGTTAGATAAATTATAGGGCTTGAATTTTGGCGCGGCATTGCGCATTATTTCAATGACTCCTGCAAGTTAGCTTTGATAATGTGATTGAAGCAAAAACATGTTGTGCAGGAATTTCTCGCATTTCAAATTAAATTTTGAAAAAAATCCACAAGCAAATGAAATCAAGATGTGTCAGTCACTCGCACCGCGATGGGATTCGTCACACTGATATTATTTATACTCGCAGATTGAAACCTTTTGAGTTTGTGTCTGCACAGAATATTGCAGGTTTCACTACAGCACGAGACTTCTCTCTCTACCGCATATGTAAGATAAGCACACGTGATGCGCTGGCGCAGAGTAGGTAGCATCTTGACAGCTGAACGAATAGAATTAAAAATATCCTAAAATATACCCATCTTTCTAATATGCGCTAATATGCGTAACATTCTTGCATCGCGAAATATCATAATAGGAAGCATCATTACACCCCTTATTAGCAGTGATAACGGCAAATAAACAGTCACTTTTGTTGCAGATTTGAGATAAATAATTTACTTAGATAATTCATTCCGAACTGCGTTTGAGTAAACATGACTATTGCAGAGTTTTTGGTCCTGAGGGAGGGGTTCAAACAGACCAATCGTAGCGTGTAGGGTCTGCTTTGAGTTGACGCGTTGTTACATTTTTGGAGAGGGCGTAGGGTATGCCGCTCTGCGTAGGCTACGGCGTAGAACCTACACACAAGCACAAAGTGAACTTAAAGTGGAGCCAATGACATGCAGTGACTTCTGTCTAAATTTCTATTTTAACCAATTTGTCCCTTAAGAAAACAAACAGCATTTTTACTCAAATGCGTCAGAGTGAGGCAAACAGCAGCGAAAGAAAGCTTAAGACAAAAACTGTTTGATCTTTTCTACTCCAAAGGAAAGAGAAAGAACAGCCTCAAATTACTTTGGCAGGGCAATGAAAGGCCCACGGGTTAGAGGTTTGAGTAGATAGGTCTCAAAATACAGCTGCTACCACAAAACCAATAAATGGAAAAAAGACAGAGCACTTTTAACCTTTTAAACCCATGGTTGTTGAATATTGCTACTGTTGCTGTGGACAGGGAGGGGCCCCCTGTTTTCGGGTGTCCACTGTCTCGTGGAGGCCCATTCTGGACTCCCATGGTTTCAATATGTGGGAAAAGCAGGCTGAATCTTCAGGCCAAACCAAGCTCTCATTATAGTCCAAATTTAAGCACAACTACAGGAAGCTTTGAGATACGACTCTCCATATCAATCAAGCCACAGACTGCCAACTGACTTTAATTTGGGACGATTCTTTTATTTTATCTCATGAATTCTGTCACAGTATGTTAAAGACGATCCCAGACTTTAATTTTTCAACGCAGAAAATATGAAAAATATATATTACGCCAATCAGGAAAAACTCACTCTCATCAGGGCTGTAAAAACTAAATAATTATAAGCGCACAAAAGTGATACTTCAAAAGTGACGAGCAGTGTCAGAAGTTGAACAATTCATGAATCCCTTCTTTCAGGACCACGAATAGAGAAAGTTGACTTTACTTTGGATTGAAACTGTGACACCACAATTTAGTACCATGTCAAAAATCTTAGCTGATCAATGTCAGATGTGCAGAGAGTTTAAAACCAACGGGAAAAAAAAAGAATGGCTGATTTACAGGGAGCGTCCCTCGAAGAAAAGAAAAGCTTTCCACAATCCAACAAAATACTAAAAGAAACACTTACCAAAATCACTTATCACACCCGAGTATCTATTAGTGGAGGCATGTTACATTATAAACACAAACGCAAAGTAGGGTGAATTGACATCCCTAAAGTGTCCCAAGTACCTTAATTTGCCCTATATAGCCAAAATCCAATGCGTCAAGTGCCGCTTATCAGATCTACAAAAAACTTGAAAATACACAGGATAACCAGCAATGCCAGCATTCACACAGACCATTTAATATCTCCTCTGTTTATATAAGGGACTTTCTACAGAAACGGTCGTGAACTCAAACAAACAAAATGATGCTCTCAGTTATGATGGTAGATGAGAGATAAATCTGAACTGGTATTTTGGCATGGAGTGCAGTTAGTGTGAAAGACGATCATTATCTCACTGAGAAATTAAAGGTACATCAATGACAAATAGTTACTTATGAAGACTGATCTTCAACGAAAAGAATGACCTTTATCAGTTTACCGCCTCAATATGTATAACTATTTTCAGCAGCATGCTTGTTAAGGCTGTGGGGGGAACTATACAATAAAGGTATAGTAAAAAAGAAATGAGTCACTTATTAACCCTTGTGTAATTCAAAACATGTATTTGACTCTTTCTTCTGTGGAACACCAAGATATATTTGAGAAATGTCTCAGTGGTTTTGTGTAGGCCTGTAGCGATGCGGCGATGTCAAAATTTCGTCTACGTCAGCTTCTCAGCAGCTCGCCAGGAGACCAAAGGACACCAAAACATGGTTATGGAAATACTTCAAATTTAGTCCCAAACGTAAAGGTGTCGTTATTTGCGCTCTTTGTCAAATGGGAGTTGGCATACCACGCCAGCACAAAAGCAATGTTGGAGCATCTGAAACTGAGGCACCACATTGTCACTTGTGAAGGTGATAATAACAATTAAGTACAAATGTTGGCTAAATTAATTTCATGTTTGTGTAGTGTAGCTTGAGCTCCGTGCACTTCGGTGGTGCTAGCTAACTTTCTTAGCTCTCCGTGCATGAACAAACTGCACAGATAGCTAATATACGTTGTTCAATTGGTTAGCCTAGCACCACCAAAGTGCACAGCTGCTAGATAGCCATGTTAACATTCAAATAAACTAGTCATAACATAGCACTACAATGAGGTTAAGAGTAGATTTAAAATACCCGACAGTCATAGCTGTTGTTCTAATATGCATTGCTTTCGTGTTTTCTAGGACAAAGCAAAGAACTGTGGCGTCCTATCTTGGGAAAGAGATGCAATGCAAGCAAAATACACGTTTGTGTTAAACACTCAGGAATGTCTATACTGTGCACTGCACAGTGTTTTTTTTGCAGAACAACTTTAGAATTTTTTGAACAATAGAGTTATGTTGATACAGAAAGAGTGAACAGGCTGATTTTTTATTTTGTATAACAGTATAATAATTGTATTTGTTTTATTTTGTGTAATGCAGAATATTTTTGGCTGTTCAAAACTGTTGTTTAATAAAGTTTATTATTACGATTTTTTGGGTATTTATTTGATACATTATAGTTTTTATTAATCAAACACCAGAATAACAACCGGTAGATTAATCGTCCAATTAGTCAACTAATCGATAGAATAATAGTCAGATTAATCGTTTAATAAATAATAGTTTACCCCCAGCCCTAGTTTGTGTATATATAATGGAACTCGATGGGGCCTACTGTTGTTTTGTTTAGTAACATTGTTCAAAATATCTTCTTTTGTGTTCTGCAGAAGAAAGAAAGTCATACAGTCTTTGAAGGACATATAAGGTTGAAAACATCAAATAATTTTTTGTTGAACTCAGAAGTTGTGATAAACTTTTTTATTATCTGTCATTTTGACAGACAGGCTTGTAAAAAGTCGTCAAATCTAGTATTACCAGTTAATATGGTGCCAGATACCATTACATGCTAATTAACATGTTTGTGACATCGTCACGCTATACTTGCATTTACTCTCTGAACTTACTGTTCTTTATACTGTAATGTAGCCTACAATCAAGTTCTAATGAAAGGAATAAGGAAATAAGAAAAACAGGGAATTACAAAATCCCCCTATTGTAATCCCTCAAAATGACAGATGTAGGACGGCCTTCAGATTTTTACGTAACTGGTTTTTACCCACGGTTTTCGGATGGTTATTCTGGCTTGGAACATTTTAAAAAAATCATTATTCTATGCTTATGTGACAGGAACAGTAAAAATGTAAGAAGAAAAAAAAATTTTTATTGCAATTCTCTTTATTTTATTATCTTTAAGCAAAAGTCAACTTGTACAAATTCCTGGTGTATTGAATAAATGTAAAGACTTACGCTGGCAGCTCACTGCAGTTCTTGGTTTACTGTTCATCAACATGGCAGAAAAATATGCTTCTTGAAGAGGTTTTGCGCGTCAGAGTTTAAAATAACGAAATGCAAACTTGCAATTGCTGTAATGGAACTAAACAGTCAAATGTTTGGTGCGCTCAATGGGTAAGGCCAAAGGTAATATATATTAACAAGGTGCTCCACTGCTATTACAATAAATTGGAAGAAATGCAACACCTAATAGCTGCCCAGAGGCGCTCTTGCCAAGACGTAAATAGCTGTCTAAAAGGCTGCCGAGTGGCATGACTTTCGTTACACGGACTTTGGCATGGCGCTGCAGATGCTCTCTCTGTGTGTGCTGGGTGAGAGCAACGCGAAAATGCTTCTTTCGTAGGCAGTGTAAAACAAATGAAATACATTCTTGATGTGTCAAATTCAGACATTATCATACAAAGGGCATACAATAAAGCATCTAGGTTCTGGTGCTTCTGATGGCCAGCCCGCGTCTGTTCATCAGCATTACAAAGTGTCCCATTATAATTTTTAGATATTGTCCACACCGGATGTGGCGTGGCGTGACAAACCCATTAAGAACAAGCAGGTTGTCATGTCGCGTCGCGCCCGGTGTAGACACTGTGTTATACTCAACAGCACATTGCTTCTCGTGTTGCACCGGCAGCCTCGTTTCACCGCCCGACCACCACTCGCCATAAGATATTTACTTGTAGGAATGCGTTTATCTATCTCAGCACACAGAGCTAGATCAGAGAGTAATTAAGAACAAGGAAATAATTTAAATTCCAATTTAATATTAAAATCTTATCAGTTAACTGTCAATGTTCGGATAACAAGCGTTGGTTCTCGGTTAGGTAAACGAACCGAAATGAGCATCCCTACATTGGAGTTTTAAAAAAAAACTCATTGAAGAAAAATGTCAGATGCACTTAGAGACTTTTGTATCTTAACTCTCTTCATATTGAAAACATCATAATACAATGTTCAATAAAACAAAACTATTCATCTGTGTAGGATAAAAACACATGACAGGGGTCCAGACTGCGCCTTAAAGATTAGCATTTGTGACTAAAAATATTAATTTACAAATGATATTTCTGCAGAGGTCGCAAATTAAACTTACAGTATAATATATAAATATGGTCTTGACAAGCACCTTTTCTGTTGGTTCAAATGAATTCAGAGGAATTTGGTCAGGTGTATTCAGAGTTTATTCAGTCTTAGCAATAATAAATAACACTTATCTGCATCTTTTAAATACGCAGAACCAAACCTGCTGTCATCTGCCTGTAAATGCATAGACAGGCAGCATTTGAATACTATTTGAACACAAATTTATATTTGTGTACAAATGTAAACACATTTTAAACTATTCTGTGGAATTCCGCAGATTTTGGAATTAACAAAAAAGACTGCAGATTCCGTATGACCTTGCTTATGAGGGAAAACAACTTGAAAGAAAAACTTTATGTGAGCAAAACCTATGAGAGGGAAGATTGACACACGACAGGATAACAAAGTATTTTTTATTTAAAAATGTAAGTTCATTATATGGCTCTTAAAAAAATAATTTGGCCCCTGCTTTTTTTCCCCTATGGGAGCCAATTGAACATTGACAGATTTTTTGACTAGAGCCCTGCATGACAACAGTACCGACTCTATAAGAGAAGTGGCTGTTCCATCAAAGGCCCCAATAATGTATGATCAAACACAAACCCAACAGCCAGTCTGCCAGCATCAAATTAGGTGGTAGAACTGTAACGCTATATTCAAAACACCATCAGCACGGCCTTTCCAAATGAAAAGCCACAACCACAGTACATAAGATTATTTAAAGAGACACTGCTTTTCAAGCTAATATGACTCAAAATTGAGGCCAAGGGGGACGCGGCCAAGAGGAACATTGGTTTTGTGTATTAGCCAAGAAAAGTCACTATGCTTCCTTCCCCATAAGGTAAAGTACGTAAGAAATTCTGTTAATTTGTTACTTTTGGCCGGTTGCTACTTAAGGAAAAACTGACAAGTATGTACCAGAGCATCGTTTTGAGGGAAATAAACTTGATTATGTCCATAACGTAATAAACTGACTAGAGAAAATGGCCCAAGGCATCATGGCAATTACACACACAGTCAAATTAGACTAATTGCATTTTAAACGCCCAAGACCAAACCTTGAAGAATATTACCACCATTTAAACTGGGATTTCAGTGGTTAAAATAAAGAAAGAGCCTTAAGAACAATTGTATACAGAAATCTGTTTTTCTGCGGTTAAAAAGGTGGCCTAAGGTTAACAATCTATCTAACATTAAAAACTCAGTTTGAACAGACAAAACTAAATCTTCACACCAAATTTGTCCTACACCAATGCTTTCATGCAAACTTGATGAATCAACATTTTTTTGACACGTCAAGCAAACAATTGTGTCAAACCTCAAAACCTAAAACTTAATCAGGTTCATATCCAACCACACTCACAACAGAAGTTAACCAGTTTAACTTTAATTTTAGGTCAAAATATTAGCTTAACCTCGCACCTTTCAATTCCATGTGAAAGTCACAAAAAACTGAAATAAAAACCTTGCAGTAACTGCATTCAGCAAGGCTTAGTGATTGGAAAATTACAGAGAACAAACAGTCAAGCTATAGATCCAAGACATCATGGTCACAATGATTATAACGTTTGAAGGAATATTTCACAAACACATCCGCAACAGGAAATACAACTTGGCCTCTGTGACGAAAACCATGTAAAACCATGCTTGAAACTATGGCTGACCTCAAAGTCCTCTCAACATAAAGCTGAGGTCCGACATATCAGCATGGTTCAAAGACCGCGCCAAATGGCCCGTGACAAATGTATGGCTGGTCTAAATATCTAAACCACTAAATCTCTCTTTTCAGCCCATAAAGAGAAAGTGATCTTTACATCAGGCCCTGAAAAATGATGATCACCACTTGCCATTTTGAAGAATACGATGCTCACTTATCTTATACACAAGAACATCCTAACATTACTAAGTATACACTCATAAACATATAGCTGCAGATGCTGTGGGGCAGACACGCAGCAGACCTAAATGTAAAAAGCCTGTATTTTTCTGCACTAGAACCACAGACTAGAACGTAAACGTCTGAACAGAAATAGCATTAGTCTGTGAAGTATGAACTTCAGGGAAAACATTATAGAATGCCTAAACAGCTATAGTACATCAGCATCAACAAAAATGAATATGTGGACAGAAATGACAAGCACTTCCAGTACGGGAAGAAAACTAAAGCCTGAAAGGAAATCTGTAGAGATTTAGATGCATGCATGCAACAGGCGTTTGCTTTGATCTGCATCCCTTAACCATGCAGATATGCACAACGTTCATATTGCAGTCACTATTCAAAGCCTCTCATGACTTCACATAGCACACTTCTGCCAGTAGCATTCAACTCTAAGCAAGTGTTAGAGACAGATTATTCCTCTTGGCATCGCATTCAATGCCTGCCTCTTTGGTGCCTGTTTTAAAGAACGCATGCAAGAAACTTTATACAAATCAGATTGGGCACAAATTTCCCTCCTAAATAAAACAATACAAGATTATACTGTTGTCCATTATAAATCCATTATGAACGACCAGCTGTTTACAATTAAAACCACTACGAAATGTATCTAGTGTTTTATGGTATTCTTACAGTAGGATTTAATGGCGTTCTGTTGGTTCACATCTGAGAGATAACATTCCACCAACACAATAGAGACCATTATAGTTCCCATTAAACTAAGACAATTCCCATTAAAATTCCCTTAAATCCATTATTATATCTAATGGTGTTTTTTCAGCAGGGAAAATGCAACATTTTCTTAGTGCACGTTAAAACTCATACACGGTGTGTGAGGCATCATAAACAATTCATAAACAATGCAACTTGACTAAAATATTATGAACACTCCAAATATCTACTGCCACATTTTAAAGGTACAATTCATGCAAGCATTATAAAACAACTAAACTTTTAGAGGCATTCTCTGTTTGGACATTCACTTTTGACATTATATAACACTGACTGCATCAGCTAACGTTACATTAGGAAGTTGAATTATTGGTATCGATAACCTTTGACATGGCACATGACACAAAGTTGAGTTAAACTGCGATTCTGCATGCTCTTACGTCCCTGCAGGCTACATCGCCACTAATGCAAACCAAGCATCAAAGTAACTTTTTGCAAGTACGTTGGCATGTTAGGGATTTGGAGGTTTTGCAAGACAAGTGGCCATTTTGCGACCGCATATATCGCAGGGCTCCTTCCATCCCAAGTGCAACCCCACACCCCCTTCAAAGGGAAGAAAAACTAAAGTTGCGAACGGACAACACCGGAATGAATTCAGACACGCGGTAAGCGCGTCAAATCCTCGCGCAAGTGCAATTGATAGGGAAAGAAACATACTTGCACGATCTCGCCCTCGGCGCTGATAGTGGCTCCGGCTCGGGAGAAGCTGCCTTGCAGACCTGTCGTGTACGTGGTATAATCACCATTTGGGCTCGATTCAAAAAGCACAACTTCCACAAAGGCAGTATCCTTGGCCAGGACGCTTCCCAGGACCCAAAACAACACCAAGACCACCGAATCTGCCCCACGACCGAACCCAGTTCTCGGAAAAATCATCATCTTGCCGGTTGGATAGGCGCCGATCGGAACATAATTTCCGAGCGTCTTCAAAAAAGTGTCGATTCAGAAATCAGACTCGAGAGAGCGCGAGCTCATTCTCGAAAAACGCGAAAAGCGGAAAGAGTGGGGAAATAAACGCAGTGGACGTTGCGAAATGAGAGTAACAATCATTAATCGAGAATAAAACTTTGTCCTTGAAAAGATTGTCGTGGCTTATTTCACCATTGCAGCCCGGACTATCGCGTCGCTCGCGCTCTCGCTTGTGCCTAGCTGGCCGCTCGCGCTCTCTCTACGGAGCAGATGCCTTTGATCTGGGAACACGTGATTCCTTATTTTTTCTCCCTACAAAGGGTTAACCCCGCCCACCGATCTTCCTGACCCTACTGGATCGTTAAGGAGGAGCGACGTTGTTCGCGTGATTCATGCGCAGAAATTTGGGTGCGTGTTTGTAACTTTAGGTAAATGTTGAAATTGTTCTCTTATGTGCGTGACATTCACAAAAGCTTGTTGTTATTTTTGCTGGAAGGTTGTTGCAAATGTTACTCGGCTGTAATTAGGCTACTTCGAGGGAACTTGTTGAACTTTGAATGAACTACCTTAAAGTGAATTACACACCTTCTCAAAACAATTTAGCTTTCAATTGGGTTCATTTCACTTATGACAACAGCAATCATGGGCTCATCTTATGCACTTTACATACAGCTTTTAAAGCTTGTCACAGTGAAAGAGTTCCCTTTTCCTTTGGACAGAACTAACGAAATCAAACGATTTACCTTAACCAATTTATTCCCTAAATTTGTCAATTTAATAAAATGTCCCTTAGGTTTATTATAAAAGTATACTAACTGTGCGTTTGGCATATTAATTACATTAACATTGTTTTGTTACAAATACTATGCTTAAGCTTTGGGTATCGTGGTCAGACCACAGTAAATTAGAAATGGGTTGTTATTACAGGTTTTACTACCAATAAAACTTAGTTGCTATAGTTAAACCATAATTTGTTTTTGTAAGGGACACCACATCTGTACGTGAAATGTCAATGTGTCTGGGCCTAATATCACAGGTAGGCCTATAACATAATTTTTCATAAACCTGCCAAACCTCTTGATGGTGTACACACAACAGCTGTGTTTTTATTTGATATGTGTTTTCTGGTGATGAATCTGAAGAAGCTGGTTTACACTTAAAGTCACTGTTTCTGTGTTTATGGTTTAGTTATTGGGGTCTCTGTAACACAAACATAAAGACAGTGAAGTTGATCTGAACAGAAAAGAGGGTTAAGTTACTTTCTTGTTTCTGTGCAGGACTCTTTGATTATCAAAATTCCCCCAGAAATACATGAAAACAGAAATTGAAAGTTTTGATCTTTCCTTTCAATCACACGAGGAATGCGGCACGTTATATGGTCCCTCAACACTTTAAAAATTAAGAGCCTTTGAAGTATTCAAAGATTTGACATCGAACTGACAGCAAAGTGCACTTGTTTGTAATCAGTTTGGACTGGATATGTCTCATCTGAGAAAGCTCGGGTTTACATTTAAAATATGTTTATTTTCCCAAGCATCTCTTGGTTAAGCGTGCGTTTTGAAAGTAAACTTTGGCAAGGGGACCATTCAACAAACATTGCATGAAAATAAAAGTGAAGGCGCTGGAGTTTGGTTTTAGTCATTTGTAAACATTTAAGCTTTAGTATTTCTTGAGAACATGAATGAGCCCATTTACCAGCAATTCCTGTAAATGTACTCATGTAAAAGTTGTTGCCAAGTTACAGAAATGCTAAAAAAGACCTCTAGGCCTATGAAGTTTGTGGAAGTGAAATTTGCACATAATATTGTGTATAAAGTTTGAGATCCAAAAAAATAAAATGATATAGTTCCTGTACATATCACTTACAACCTGTACATGTGTATTTGCATTTGAACAGCATTTGTGTGTTCTTAAGGGTTGTTTTGACTTATTAAGTTGTAGTGTGTGGTATATGCCTGATCCTTTGCAGACAATATTCAACCAGTAAGTATAAATTCACATTTGCATGCAATATTATACAAAAGTTTTTAAAAGGCAACATGGCCTCAGAGACTTTTAGAAGTCTCTGACTTTATAAAAACCAACAGCTCCTCAAGGTCAGGAATGCATCAGGACGAAACAACGGATCCCAAAATGGCCAACATATGTTCTGCTTCAAAGCAGGAAAACCCAAAAGAGCTTGCAGAATTCCAAAAAGGCAGGTTTGCCTACAGCGTGCAAATTATTAACAGATCAAGGTTCAGATAATGATGTCATTGATGTGGGAGGTAAATGATAATGAGTAGGACGACCCTATATGTATTCTATGCTGTAAGTTATAAAAATATTTTTTTAATCAGTTTTTCACTCCTTTTTCTACTGAGCTCTGAGTTCCATAGTTTGAAAGTCACTCATCCATTGTTATGATGTTATTTTCACCATAGAAGCACTGAATATTCAAATTGGTATCTTCTTTCATTCCTGCACAAATAGTTGTGTCCATTCTGTGATCACTTATAAGTGTTGCATGTTGTAAATAAATAACAAAGAGAATAATGACCGATCTTAAAGTGAGGCCTAATAGGTTAAGTGGCTGTTATGTTAAACAATCATAAAACATGCATGTTTTTATATCCCTCAGTATCATTTCTATGTGAAATTGTGTGCATGCCCTTTAGGCTTGATAAACAAAGAACCCACACTGTTTTCATTGTTCTGAGAATTCAGAATACAATAGTGGTTTTGTTCCAAACAAAGGAGATGTGTGTTTATGGTCAAGAATCAACCCAAAATATGGATGATTACCTAAAACAAAGCAAACACCAGAACTGAGCAGAATATCAAAAACTTTTCATCATCTCTAGGCTTTATGACTTGTTGAAAATATTTTGAGATTTAAATTACATTTAAGCTGTCCTTTTGCTCTATATGCAAATCAATGTTTATTTCCCTTTGATGTTCTATCGTATTGCATCATATTTGGGATATCTATTTTCACTCTTCGTGTTTGTTACACTGCAATAAAAAGCAACTTTTTCTGTCTGTCCAAACATAAATTTGATCAATTCATCTATTTTAGGCAACTTTGTTTAATGTCAAACCATGGTCAAATAAATCCCTGCTCACCCATCAAGAAAAACTTGACTGCCATCGAGGTTTCAAGGTTGTATTTGGTTGTTAAAGTATGTAAGTGGTGTGTTTCTATTTGTATGGAAGATACCGATATACCAAGTGTGGAATAAGGCATTTGCATTCCGGTAATTCAATTGAGTTGTGCCCTCTAGTGGTGTTTAGAAGAACGTACTTTATTCTGCAAGCCACAGGGTGATCACCTGTGGACGATCTTGATAACAACAAATTATATCCGTGAGAGAGCTTTTGCTCTGCACTCTCAGTTAAGTTTGTGTGTTGTTGAGAAGCAGATTACTAGTCAGTAATAAATGCCTAATTGCCGTAATTTATTGATCAGCAGTTATTCCATAAATCGCCGCTGTCTAAATTTGCTGTTTTTCAGGCAATAGAAAAAACACTTTAGGTCTATAGGTCTTTTTAATTGTTTAAATACTGTATTGTCAAAGTTGACAAGAACTTTTAAAACGCTTTGTATTGGTATTTGCAAAACCCACTGACAAACATAAAGGGTAATAATAGGCTGTGATTTATTGGCAAAAATTAAAGTCACGAAGGACAGGAGCAATATGCAAGATTTTATAAAATAAACAAACTTCAACGACAGTCTAGCCAGCAGGAAAAATCTATAGAAACCATATAGAAACCATCAGAGAAATGACTAAGGTTTCCATTGAAAAAAAATTATGAGCCATTGGCTTTTTCCATTAAAACCATCTCAGAATTCCTCTTTGTAGTGTGTTTTTGGTATTATTCCAATTTGATGAATTTGCCAGATCCATCACATACTGTAGTAGACACCCCTGTAGTTTCCATCAAAATCAATACAATTCAATTACAGTCAATTACATTTTTTGTTTAGATTGGTAAGGGTTCCCAAGTTTTTTTCTTTAGCAGGGTAGTGATGAAAATATTATTATTAAAATATTATTCTTCAAACAATATAGTTCTTCACAAACTATTCAACAAAGTGGTTGCCAAGTAATAATACCAAATACGCAACGCTGCACTGAGGTCACAAATGTATGCGAGTAATTTAATCGACTTTGAACGCAACTTAACCAATCACAGTCAAGGACCAGATTTAATTGTTTTATAATAATGTCTTGAATTGTATAGAATGAGTCTGTATTCTGTATTCATATAGGTAAATAGGCATTAACTTCCACAGGGCACACGAGAATAGCAGGATTCTATGTGTATGTGTACAGATTGATTACAGATTGAGTTTTTAACAATTATAATGAGAACTGTAATGGTTTTATTGAAAAAATAACGCTTCTGTTGGTCTCTCTTGATAATGTGTTGGGTATGGTTCTATTGGTGGGACGTTCTGGCGGATGGGAACCAGTAGAACATCATTAACTCAGTAATAAGGCCCAAAGCACTCTTCATCAATTAATTTTCTAATGGTAATCATCTAAAGGTTTATTATTGTATTTGTCATAAAAACTTTTAGAAGTATAATTTTTTTTTCTAAGCAGAGATTTATGAACAAACCAAACCATGAAGGTGACAACATGTCACACATGTTCTCTGTCTCACAGAGTTAGCGCTAGAAACATTTCCGAGGGTGTCCAGGGGCCTCTTCATTGCATTATGTAATAATAGACTGCAGTGTTGTGATTTACAGACGAAAACTTTGGGCCTCCTCATCGTCTCTTTTCTTCATTAGAGGATCACGTCACCAGTGCTCCATCAAAGGAGCAATTCACAGCGGTAGAGTCTGATTTACAAACACGTTTCCCAGAGCATTGTGTGCATTGCACACATGCAAAATGGCTTCTCCGGTATTAATAGTAACCCAAGCTGGCATTGTGTTGGATTGGATGAGAGCATTTAGAAACAGTTTGCTTTAGACAGGGCATGATCACAGGACATGAGATTTAGAAATAAATCAAACAGTCTTACTTCAATGTTGCATTACACATTTTAAAGTCATTGCTTTGTGGTGTATTTTCAATAATTTCTCTGTATGTTTGATAATTTATTCTCTTTTTTAATTTATTGTTATGTCATTCAAATATTTTTTTGGCATATGTGTTTATCTCAGTATACTCTGTTAAAGATAAAACACCCTATATAATTACATTGAACATATTGAACACATACATTGAGATATGACCTAAGTGACATCTACAGTAGCATATAGGAGAGATATTTTAAGATGGTTTATTTTGACTCGGGCGAGTAATCCATTATATCCCACCTAAACAATAATCTAAAGCAACCACAGAAAACGGTTACAGCTATTCAGAACACTTTAGCAACTGCATAGCAATGCCATGGCAACCACCTTCACACTAGGATTAATGTCTATGAGTTTTGCATAGGCGAGCATCCCTCACATATTCAAACATGTACATCTACTTGGCAAAAGATTTCACCAACATACCTATGAAGGATAACTTGAAAAACTCTGAAATAATCTATTTTATGAAAACACAAAAGTATGCAGAGGCCTAACTGATTTCAAAAGAATTCCTAATTATTTTACAAGGTGACTAATTAATATGAATTCATGTGATGAAAAATGCATGATTATTAGAAAAACGCAATATTGAAGCCCCTCCCCTAACCCCTCACCTAAACCTTACGTCACTGGCACGAAAGCAAAATGTACTACAACGTACAAATAAGGTCTTACAGAATTGCCACCTTGTAAGTGGATACGATTTCCAGGGAGATTGCATGTCTACAGTTCAGAGTGGATTTTCCTATAGGGGCGAATTGCTTTGAAATGTAGATTACTCTACATTTAGGCTGAAAGGATCTAAATTTCCTTGCAGTCTCTGAGGAGAACTCAGAGGGGACCCAATAAGAAACAGAGGGAGGAAAAGGTGTGGATGAAAAGAGTGAGATCTTACTGTGATCATGCTATGGTGGACATAAAAGTCCCTGAAAACGTTGAAGCTAAGGGGAAAAAAGTTAAAAAGGAGACAAAGACAGAGACATACCAACAAAACTAAATCAGAAATTCGGTCAGAGACCCTTTCTACATCTTCATCGTCATTTACATTTGTTCATGCAGATGCTTTAACCCCAAGAAACATGCAAATGAGAAATAAACAGTTTATTATAATGGACATTTAATATGTATTTAGTTTCAGTTCCAGCGCCATGTGAAAGATGATGTAGATAATTGTCATGCTTTAGGCTCATCAGGCGTTTCATAATTCTGGGAGCTCTTTTGGGTTTTCCTGGCTTGGATGGAAACATGTGTTGACCATTTTAAAATCTTCTATTCCTTCCTAGGGATAAGTGAAATTAAAACATGTTAGAAGCATAAATGGAAATATTGTATAATAAAAATATACAGTAGAATAAACTGTAGTAAATACACACTATAAGAATAATGGAGAACTCATCATCTTACATTGTTACTCACGTCACATCCAACTTATTTTTTGCAGAGAAAAGACTAAATAGTGACAAAGTGTTTATATCTTGGTGAGCAATTATTTTGAGCAACAGAGGTAAGACCAACAAGAAGTGAATCCAGAGCTGGAGGTGGTTACTCAAAAGCAACTTCTGGCAAATGAGTCAGTGGAGATTTATTCATGAAATACATTTTCGGCCCTGCCGAACATCATATCATAAAGAGCTAAACGTTTTGAACTATACATGGACGCATACTTGCCAACCTTGAGACCTCAGAATTAGGGAGATATTCAACGGGGGGTTGGGTATGTGCGCAGCATGGAGCATTGTCATAGGTTAATGGAGGAACACTGTTGTATACAGTGTTGGGTGTAACTAGTTACTAAGTAATTAGTAACTGTAATTTAATTACAGTTACTTTTGATGTAATTAAACTAAATACTTTGTGAAATATATGAGTGTGCAATAGTGTAATTGACATCAAAATTCTAAGTCTTACTTTAAAATCTGTGCTTTAATGTATAATTCTCACATGTGGTCAGTTAATAATATTATTTATTTGAATGAATTAAATAAGCCGTTTCATGTCTATCCTTTAATCACTTAACTAATCAAGGTTGATGTAGGATATAGAAAGTAATTTGTAATGAGTAACTAAATATTTTTTGGACAGAGTAATTTGGACAGTAATCTAATTACACTATTGAATATGTAATGAGTAACTAGTAATTAATTACTTTTTCAGAGTAACTTATCCAACACTGGTCGTATACTAAAATAAATAAAACCTCAAAAACTAAACAATTTGATTTATCTCGAACAATTTATCAAACAATAAAGTAATGTTTCTATAATTTGGTAATTTGCGCGCGCGCGCACTCTCACTCATTTGACTCTCCCTCTCACGCGCATTTGCTCCTCGTGCACACTCGTTCTTTCTCGTGCACACTCGCTCCCTCTCGCACGCCTTCACTTCCCCTCGCGCGCGTTGTCTCCCTCTCTTGGCATTCGCTTTACTTTTGTCAACTTCCGCGCCTCATATGAAACGGCGCCCAGTGACGGATGTAGCAATATTGTTGTCCGGGTGGAAATCGGGAGAAATTCGGGAGAAAGTTCGGCCCGGGAGATTTTCGGGAGGGGCTTTGAAATTCGGGAGTCTCCCGGAAAAATCGGGAGGGTTGGCATGTATGCATGGACGTGCAAAACGTTGTTTCAGGTCTAGCAGGAAACCTGCTCTAACTCACCACCAGAGGGCGCAAAGCATAGACTGAAAACTAAAAACCATCTTGTGAGGCTCTGTGAATTTACCACTTGGTACATTTTTCACAGTGCACATATTTTATTTTCAAACTCATTGTTTTTTTCTCAGAGCAGCATCTCCAGAGAATAAAGTCTGCACATTGACATTATACTTTGACATAACAGTGACGAGATCAAAATAAATCAAACTTCAAACACAGAGCTATCCTTGTGTTGGTTATAAGACCCATTAATACAATAGATTTTTAAGTGTAACGTTCATGTAAAGTCCACGTTTTTTTAAATAGGATTTTTCCTTCTCATGTTTTGGTTTGACAAGCTATTAATCATGCATCTCATGTTATTTTGGCCACGAGAAAACATTGGAATCAAACCATAACTGTTGTAGAATTTTAACCATATAATTTATAAACTATTTTCAAGCAGTGAACATCAAAATACATTTTTGACACCAGTCACAGTAAATTAATGAAGACATTTAGATCCTCTTACATTCTCTTTAAAAAAAAAGTTTCCGATGTTGCAATCACTATTTAACATTTTTTGATTCACCTCAATACTTTTGCTGTGAAAAATACACTTTGTTACACTGTTGTGTTAACTGCCCTACAACAGTTGATGTGCCCTCCTTTTCCAAATCGCTTCTATAAACAAAGTGTGATTCCTTGTTTCTCCGCCAGATGGCAGTAACTTTTCTGCGCATGTGAAAATTGAGTAGACTACAAAAAAGTGGTCTTTGCAATTTATTTGTTTGTCTGACTTATATTATGCACTATTTTACTAACCTGAAAATAATTTGAAATTGCTTAACTTATTTCATCACTAAAGTAACGTAAAACATTTTATTAATAAATAATATTTCTAACTAAAATATTATAATATAAATATTATAACTAAAAGTCGAAATGACTTGTAAAGATAATTTGAGTGTGCTTAAAAATTTGACCTTTTAATCAAAGGTTCTTGAAAAAGTTTTTCTAACTTTTAATAATCTCTTGATCCTTTTTCCACTATAAATTCCCTTCTGCACACATAGATACTGTGGATGTTAAATATTCTTGGAACCACACTTCATGACAAACAACCCTTTGCGTACCCTTGTTTTTAGGAGTGGGCCTATATAAATATTTGGAAAACACACGCAGAAACTGAGAATCCAAAAAAATTAGGAAATGTTTCTTGAGATGATGTGATCTCTAAATGTGATCATTACAACCTCAGATATATACCATATATGTACAGTATATTGCACAGCACCTGCACATTACATGGACACATCCCCACTCCACTATTTATATTTAAATATTGTTTATATATAGTTAACCTTCCTTCCTTTCCTATCTTCTTTCTGCTCTATTCGGACAGTCGACAAAAGGATTTCACTGCATCTCGTACTATGTATGGTTTTGTATGTAACAAATCAACTTTGAACTTGAGGTGGTGGCACCGTGAAACTTCATTTATTTATTGGTGTACCAGGAGCATCTCTCACCTCGGGGTCTGTGATCTGCTTTTGTATGAACTGTGAGCCTATTGCTTAAGAGGGGAAAATCTCAACCTTTTAACTGTGAAGCATCAAGGGAGAAGATGGAAAAAAACACCCCACTGCCAACAAAGCAAAGGTGGCTAATCGACACAAGAGAACACTATGTATTATTCATACTTATGTTTTCCCGTAAGTTCAGGGCAACTCAGTGCACGACAAAACATCCACATAGCAGGTAAACAGTGAGCAGAATATATTCCCAAATGACTCCATTAAAAATGCCTTTTATGAAAACGGAAACGTTACCATGGTGACATCCTGAGCGTACAAGTACTAAACTGTGGCCTACAGGATTTCCATTTAATGTTGACAATGTATCATTGCCGAAAACAAATTTGTTAGCAAATGTTTGTTTCCATTACAGTTGTAAAACAACAACTGGCAATTCTATTATCACTTTTCTCAGACATAATAACATTCTGGCACTACATTTACAAATTTGCTAGATGCTTTTATCCAAAGCGACTTACATTGCATTATACTCTACAATTGTTTCGAAGCATGGGCAATACCTTGGATCGAACCCATGCCCTCGGTGTTGCTAGCAACATGCTCTTACCACTGACCTACAGGAAAGCTACACTACACAACATATTTTCTGCAAAGTAGGATAAGCTTTACATTTCCCAACTCTCAATTTTCTGTTGAAATGTATCACCCATGAACATTTTATTCTTTGATCTCTCAATCATCTAAAACTTGAAATGAACATTGGACACTCTGCCTTCACATCCCCCCGTAGCAGAAGGCTCTTGCCAAGCCTGTGCAGTAAAAGTGAGAGTTAGTGTCGATATTGTTGTTGTTTTCGCAGGCAGACATCGGTTTGGGGGGGGTTGGTGGGCTGAATGGCTCTGAACAACAAAGACCCAACACTGTCAGCCACTCTACAAACAGAGCACAGCTTATCCTGCCAGCAACAGTCTGATACTGACAACACCAAAATTACAGAACACTGACAGTAAGCAAGACCCGCTCATGAAATTTGAGGTTAATTCAAACAACAAACTTACATAACAAGATACACCTTATCTCATGATGATAATATCCAATTATCTGCATAGGATGATTTTCAATAGTTAGCACACTAACTTTATTTATATAAAAATAAAGAAAATCACAATTGTGAATGCATTTGGCAGGTGCATATTTCTTAAGCAACTTTATAGGAATCAAACTTTTTAAAGAGTCCTATTTTCAATCGGTGGTCAGTGTGTAATGTTACTGTTAGAGCATAAATAATACCTGGAAAATGACAAAGCTCAAAATTCAATGCCAAGCGAGATATTGTCTTTAACAGAATTCGCTTTTCAAGGACTACAGAGAACGGCTCACTTTCAACACACTTCAACATCTGGTGATAAGAATTCGGCTACACACATTCTAATAGAACCAATGGTCAAATAACAGCTTCCATGACTTTAACATCAGCTGTGAAAGCTGTTTTTTGTCATACACTGATATTGTGTGTGTGTGCGCTTACCTCTTAAACACTTCTATGAAACATCCTTTGAAGTCGTGCTTGCAACTGTCTCCTGGTCAATCTGGTTGTTTTATTATCCAACCCGGGTCCAATATAAAAAAGCAAAACTAACACGTCTGTTATTTGTGTTATTTAATATAACCGGTCTGAGGTCATGCGGTACCATGTCATTTCCCTCGCCATAGTAGAAAAATGGTCTTACAAAGATTGATCTTTGCTCATGCACTAATTGATCTCCGTCACACTTTAATCAATCCGCATGTTTTTAACTGATAAAGGGAAGTTGACGCCATTGTAACTATTTATTGCTAAAAGCCAAAGTTTATGAATACACGTTAGAGGGGCACCTACCAATCACAACAGCCTGAGAAGCGGAAGCCAATCACGACAGACCTGGTTAGCTATACCAATCAGAGCGTTTCGGAAGGAGGGACTCTAGACCAGAAAAAATCCAGTCGTCTTGTTAGAAGTGGGACAGTGATGAACAAGAGACTTGAAATATGTGAAATGCAATGCGTTTTTTTTTATTAGAAACATGAAAATCCATTGTTCAACGCCCACAAACCATAATTGAATCCTCTAAAACAGCCAAAGACTGGGTACTTTAACTTAGCTACAAACGTGAACAGCGGTCTGATCATTAAAAAAATATAAAAAAGTTTTTGCAAAATATTTTTTGACAAAGCTGATTGTTGACTAAAAAATACTTTTCATTAACAGTTCAGAGTCAGACCAACCTAGAGTTATTATGTCTCATTAAAACCTTCAGATAGTTCTCTAAGAGATTAATCTATTGTCTGTATTCAAAACACATGCAAATGCTAATAATCTTTTGTCCAGATAAAGTAGAAAAAAAACATCCATTATCCTGGACCGTTTGATCAGAGTTAAATGTCATCACAGCATTACTTTAGAGGGTTCACGACTGGTTACGCAATTGTTACTTAAAATGTGCAAGAATGCAATAATTGAATACAAAACATTAGCACATCTGTATCTTTTATGGGCAAAAGGCCTTGACTAGGCCTGTCATACTAACCCTTTATGAAAAAGAACCATGGTCAATTTACTACAAAGAATACTACAAATAAACCACAAAACATGCTTCTAAGAATTAAACCATGGTAAACACATTAACCATGGTTTTGCTACAGCTACCATATTTTAACCACTGTAGTTGTAGGAAATGTGGTGGTGAGAACAGTAATGGCAACTACTTCTTCAAAGAAGTGTTATATTATGGAGTTCAATAATATTTACATTACATTTACATTTTTTCATGCATTTGGCAGAGATTTTTATCCAAAGGGACTAAAGGCACGGTTATACTTCACTTTCCGCGTCTGTATCCGTCTCGTGCACAAACGCGTGCGAACAGCTTCCTGCGCATACTCCATTTCGGATACAAGCGGACGGACGAGTTCGACACATGCGCAGTACAAATGAGTATGTCTACCTCACCAGACCATCAGTGAGCAGCACTGAGCTGCATTATTCACAGGCTCACTGCAAATCAATGATAGAAAGTGGCCACTCCGTTGCAGACGACAGAGACCGAAGGAACAGCAACCAGCAAGGATCAAAAAAATATGCTTCTTTGCCTATTGTTCTTGAAAGAAGGGGAAAAGAAGAGAAAGAGGAGAAGACGATGGTGCGTGTGTATTGACCCCTAGTGGACTAGTGCACTTTTTCGCTGTTGTACGCAGCCCGTCCACGCGGTCGCAAAAAATGAGAATGAGAGAGCTGGACCCTTCTGATGACGAAAATTGTGTCATGTGGACGGCGCGCGGACGCGGAGGTATGGACCTTACTTTGGGCTTAACATTGCATTATACTATACATTTGTTTCTGAAAATGCACAATCTCTTTGATCAAACCCATGACCTTGGCGTTGCTAGCACTATGCTCTTACCACTGAGCCACAGAAAAATAATAATAATTATTACAGTTTTTTCAATCATTTTGTAACCAATTTCAGAACCTTTTTTAAAACTATTGTCACGAAATTCACAACCAATGATGAAAAAGCACATTTTGAAACCATTGAGCCAGTAATGGCAAATGGAAGATGGTGGTCAAAGAAATGAAAGGGGACAAGCACCCCTTCTGGGAGCGAAGGTGGAAGAGGACAGACCTAGAGATCGGCAGCAACAGCAAAGGGTTTCTAATGATATCAAAGCTATAGTTGTAGACTATGTCATTAATCACGGCATGACAATGAGTGAGGCAGCTACAACAATTCAGCCAAATCTCAGAAGATCAACTGTGGCCTCAATCATCAGAACTTTCCGGAATTAGAACCAGTAATTCTCTAGAATGCATTTACTGTAACATTAAGCATATTTCAACTGTCAAATGACAGCATGCAGCATTGTAGTGTACCACAGTATGTGATTTGATTACTGTAAATTTGTTCTTGCTGTGACTTTCCCCCTGCAGAATAAGGACTAGAGCAAATAGAGGTGGCAGAAGCAAAATTCTGACTGCCAAACAAGAGCAGGCTGTGGTCAATTTGGTTTGGACCAGAGATGATATTCGCCTTACAGAAATCCGGCAGCACAGCTTGGACAATAATGACCTTTTCAACAACGTGGAAGCCATAAGTTTGCCAACTATTGCCGTGTGCTGATAAGGCATCAGGTGTCTTTAAAACAGCTATACAAGGCCTTGGAAGACCAATGTCAATGGATTTTTCCCTAGATGTCTAGCTAATGAAAACATCTGGCAAAAAATCCACAAGAAATGCTTGATAAAATCATAGAAGTGCAGTGAAGAGCACTCTGGATGACATTTTCCTGTTGTGTAGTTTTGCTTTTGAACTTTTTCAAATATACCATTTCCGGAAAAATAATTTGTGATTGTTTCAATACTGTAATAAACGTAATTTTTGTTCAATGATTTCCCTTTGTCTTTACTACTTTTGTCTAGTTCTATTGCATGACGTACGTATCATAATGAAACCAATATTTATTTTATATAGCTATTTTTGATTGTACTAAGAACTACACAATGAAACTATGGATTTCTCGTGTGTGGATGATCTAAAGTTATGTTCATATGATATTTCATGATAAATTAGTTATTTGGACAAGTTATTCTGTAAATGAAAGGCTGATTTAAAGATATGAATCCAACATGCAAGGTTTTGAACACTCGATAACCTGTGTTAAAAGTAATGACTGTTTAGAGTGTTGTGTCTATATTTTTGAAACATGACATCAAGGTTCTGAAATTGTTGAAAAAATGATTGTAACAAAACTGTAATCCAGGTTTGCGTGCATTCTCTACATACAGCGATGGGTGGGAAAGGAACAGGTGGTCCACAGTACACACAGTGAAGTGTAATGTGGGGTTTGGTAAACACCGTAAAAAGCTTGAGAGTAAACCAGCTGGATTCTGCCCGATGTGTGTATGTGAATGGGTGTGACCTTCAACGCCCCATTATCCCCACAATAGAACACTCCCAAAACAATATGTAAAAAGCCACACCCTAACTGAAGTCTCCCTGTTTATTCTGCAGTCTTGCTAGGTAGCAAGTGATCATGCAAGACAACGTTAAAGCGAAAGAACGTGTGTTAAGATAACTTAACCTTACATACCTGTTACACTATTCGTTTCTGTCTTCCACCTTCTACACCCACTTGATGCTAAGACAGCCCAGCTATGAGATGATTTACAATCGTTGTGCATTTAATAACTTAATATGGTTCTCCTAAAATCGCTTAGAAAAAGGTAGAGGGGTGTGATGAATGTAGATTGTAGAGGTAAAAGAATCTGGAATTGTTTAAATTGAATACAAATGGATTTGGGTTTCTTTAATAATATTGACTTTTGGTTGCAAACTTGGAAAGTCCAAGTCCAGTTGGACTTTAACACTGTTGAAATCTCTCCTGAAACTCAAATGGAGACAATTGAGAGAATCCTGGGTCTTGTTCTCTGGAGAATATCTGAGCCACAGGAAATTTCAGCAATAGTTTCCATTTGTTTTCCATTTAATCTCATTGATGTCAAGTGTTAAATAGCATTATAGTTGTTCCAGCAAAGTAAAGACATGAATGTCATAGGGGATGTTCAGTTAGATTTTTACAGATGTTACTTTAGTAAGAAAGATGGACTGTCAGTCATATGTAAATTAAGTGAGATAAAGAAACTGAAATAGTATAATGGGAATTTCAGAGGTTAAGCACTGTTTTATTTTTAGGCTTGCAAGTGTAGTCGAGCACACAAGTGCTTTGATGGATACATTGTAATGCTAATTCATGCTAATTATGTTGCCAGCACTGGAACAGCATTGTAATGTCTTCTACGGTCAGTTTAACCCAACAAATATTGGCAAACTTTGTAAGCGAAATGTCACAACAACTTTGTCACTGTTTACTGGAATTGGTGGTTGGTTTCATCATCCTCGAGTCCATCTGCCAACCCACATGTTACTTCACATCTCACTCTGCTCAAACACAACATGTTACTGAATGCACAAATGAAAAGCGCTACTGAATCATCCTTACAAAGTAGAGAAATCAGGCTCAGGGAGTTAAAAGTAGTAGATTTGGAAAAATGACATAGCGAGAATATTTGTGATCTATGGTTTATCTGTGGTACTTTCTGGATGGACTAGAAACACGTTAGAAGGAAAGTACATGTTATACAGAGCTTTGATACCCTATGATGGTCCTAATGATCTACTATTGGGTTAATTCTATTAAGAAACCATCCATTTCATTACAGAAGTAGATGATCACAGTTTCTCTATCACCATTGTGTTCTTGAGTAGTGCACTTAACCTGAGACTGCTTTAGAGAGGACTGTCCCTATAAGAGGTTTAACAAGGAAACGGTTTAATGCACAAGAAGTGTCCAAAAGTTAAGGTTTCATTTCCCTTTTTTCCTTTCGAAATTACATACATGCAAGTCGCTTTGGATAAAAGCATCAGCTAAACAACTCATGTAAATGTAAATGTTACACCCTAACAAAATAAAAAAAATACAACACAATACCAAAAAGTAGCAGTTTTGTTCTTATAGGATATAATTTACATTAATGTAAAGGCAAAGTATACACTGCTTTATTATTTAATATCTTACTATATTTTGCAATTCAGATTTTGTCTGATTTGTAATTTTGAAGATTTCAAACTTTAATTTGGTTTCATGCAAAGCATCAAAATGTTAAGAACAAAAGTGCTAAATTATACATCTAGATTTACGATGTTGATTGAAGAGTTAGAAGGGTGGAAGGTAAACAGACGCTGTTTGCTCTCCACACAGATGTAAGGATGTTAAGGTGACAGACTTTACATTTAACGATTGTAACCCAGGGCTACACCTTTTATACACACAATCCCTCCACTGTTACAGGATGAATGCAGGGACCACCTGCAGATCATACCCTTTTTAGGCCATTCCATCAGTTCGGAATGATGAACGTTTCTAATGAGAATAAAGCCATAATATATATTATATGGAAATCCTATAATAACCACATTTAGAGGTTTTACAGACAACATTGAACAATAAGGTCATCATTCTTTGGAGTTTATCACAAGTCAACAAAATTCAAAAGTAATTACAGGTATATGCAGATTTTATGTAAAAGTATTTTTCAGACAAACCGTGGACTCAATGCAAATTTACGCTGTCCAAACAGGAAAACCAATTTTGCCTATTCTCTTCGGAGGGGTTGACACGAAACGTCTTGTAATTTCTCCTTTGTTCATCCGTTCTTTTAAAACACATACCGACATCTTGATAGCCTCCACTCAAGTAAATGTTTGCCAATGAGCATGTTTCAACTGAAGCTATTGTAACATACTTCAAATGGAATGGCTCAGAATACCCAGCTGAATGAGGTTTTCACCACTTGATCTTGTTTCTTAATGAAATGATGCAATGAGATGTATAGACTTGCAATAAACTGCAGTGCATTTTAAAGCCAAAACAGTGAGGCTATTGGAAAATAAATAATAATATTTGGTTGCACTATTTTATACTATGTTTGTTGGGTGTAAATAGGCTACAGCTAATTAAACAGTCAGGGAAATAAAGTGACTAAAACCAAGATTGATCTTGAGGATTTTATATAATTTCCAAATCAATAAAAAATGTAAATCCAATTTTGAATAAACGTTATATTTAAATAATAATATTATATTTTAATAGGCTTTCAAAAATAGTAAACACACTGTAGTATATTTCAGTACTTGAGTTTGCTTTTAATACAACTAGCCTACATAGGAATTTTCTGCTCTTTCATGATCTCAGTTGTTGACAAACAGGAATTGGGGATATTTGTGCTTCGATATAAACTAGAAACTTACATCAGCTAAACTAACCAAGGAAGAACTGACGTACAGTGACGTCGTCGCGCCCAACAGCCAATCGCGTTGTACCACGACTGTAGAAAAAGAACGCAAGCGCTTCCACTTCTTCAGTTTTCAGAGATCACAGGGTGGACGAAACAAGACGATTTTCGGATATTTTCCCACCCCTAAAATACACCAAAAAGGATTTTTGCGCAGGCAATATGGTTGTAGTCACAGCAGGTGCCGGAGGGGCCCACAAAGTCCTCCTCATATCGGGGAAACAGAGCGCTTCGCCCGGCGCAACACACGGCGGATATAGCCGGTCCATATCTGTCATGTTGCCTAACCAGCCCTCTTCTGACTCCGACTCCAACAATTCTGGACCGCCGCTGCGTAAGAGGCAGAGACTCACACATCTGAACCCAGAAGAAAAAGCACTTCGAAGGTGAGAATGCTCTGGGCATTTAATATCACGTGCCTTTTTAATCCTGTCAGCTATGCATTTACGTTAAACCTTTTTTCTTAATTTGGTGATACACGTTAAAGTGCTTTATACACATACTTATGAATACGTCAGCCAAAAAGGATAAGCAATAAACCCGTTTGACCCTTCCATATGGAAGAATTCAAATCTCAGCCAAGATCTGTGGGGGTTTGCCGGTCAGTTCCTCCCCCTCTGAGTCAATACCCACATCTGCTTGCGTGGCAGGGTTGTGGCGCGGACTGCGCATGCGCTGTTTCCTTTCCTTCACCGTCTGACATGCCAAAAAGGATCAAATTAAATTAATTTTAAATGTAATATTATAAAATAGGTTTGTATAAAGTGTAAACCTATAACATTAAAGTTAAAACAAGACAGATGAGCTGTTCCCAGATGAATCTTTTTACTTTTATTTTTTTTAACAAAATGTATTCCAATTTTTTTATTTCTAGGAAACTGAAGAACAGAGTTGCTGCACAGACGGCGAGAGACAGAAAAAAGGCCAAGATGGGAGAGTTGGAGCAGCAGGTTTTGGAATTGGAGCTTGAGGTACTTTTCAATGTTGTTTTCATCTGATATATGAAACCGAAGTTCTCTTTTGTCGTCCAGGATTTTTTTTTAAAGACTTTTCATTTCCTCATAGAATGAGCAACTTCACGTTGAGAACAGACTGTTACGAGAGAAGACGAGTGATCTTATCAGTGAAAATGAAGAGCTGAGACAGAGACTGGGTTTGGATACCCTGGAAACAAAAGAGAAGGTAAACCAGTTTGCTTGTACCATCAACAACTCAACTCAACTTTAATTTATATAGCGCTTTTTACAATTTTCATTGTTACAAAGCAGCTGTATATGAGACACATTGAATACAAGTATAAATTCTCAGATCTGTTAGTTGATGAGAACATTTACCTCCTTATCTAATGCAAGAGCCTCTGTAATGATGATAAATAGAGAATCAGGAAGATCAAGGGTCACACTTTGAAAATATTCAACCACTTCACGGACTGTTAACACCCTTTAAAAATAGCCTATGGGTGTTTTCACTTTCCATTAACTCTCTCGCGTTTTTTTTAGGTCGAGGTGATGGATTCTACGGTGAGCGATTTGGATTTGGTGACCGGGTCTTCTGAGTCTGCAGTACTCAGGCTACGTGTGCCTCCGCAGCAGGTGCAGGCCCAGCAGTTACCAAATCTGAAGACTTCACCATGGATCCTCACAGTCCTGACTCTGCAGATGTTGAGGTGAATATCATAATGGAGTAGATTCTTCTTAAGGCAATATCCAAGCTAAATTCGAAACATGATTAGAAATAGATATAAACAGTTCCCACATAATTTTTCTTAATCATTTACTTAATTTTCTTTTTCTCCTTCTACAGACTGATCTCTTGCTTGGTATTCTGGACATCCTTGACCCAGAGCTGTTCCTCAAAACTGGGATCCCAGAAGCACAGGAAGGCCATCAGCAGCTTGTGCTGTCTGGGGGTGCAGGAGAACAAGTACCTGCCTCCCCACCTGCGCCTTTGGGGCCCGCACCAGCTAAGCTGGAGGCCCTTAATGAACTGATCCACTTTGACCACATCTACACCAAACCCGCCGAGGTGGCGAGTGAGGAGAGCATTTGCGATGTCAAACCCGAGGCGGATCCTGAGTGCGTTGCCTTCTCCGCAGACGATGAGGAAATCGAGGTGGAGGTCCAAACGGTGTTCGTCAAGGACGAGCCAGAGGATGTGGTTATCCCCACGACAGATGAGAGTCCGAATGGGGTCGACGACTTCCTATCCGACGCCTCGTCCTTCAATGACTACGAGAAGACTTCGTATCTGACAGATGCATACAGTGACTCTGGATACGAAAGGTCCCCATCCCCCTTCAGCAACATATCATCCCCCCTCTGCTGTGAAAGCTCTTGGGAGGACATGTTTGCTTCTGAACTCTTTCCCCAATTGATCAGTGTCTAAAAAAATGATGCGTACAAAATCATTTGCAAACTCGCCAGCCTTTGCTCTTTACAGTATAAGTAATTGCCACACGCTTGATAGTGATACAAAAGAGTTCAACCCCTCTTAGACCAAAGGCATTGCCTTACGGGTTCTGTTGTAATACTGCAGGTCTGTGTTGTTTGGTTAAGAGCACAAAGACTTGTGGGAATTGCAGTCCAACAACCGTTTTGATAAGTGTAGCAGTTCGACGTACAGTTCAAAAGCAACCCAGTATTTTTGTTGGGGAAAGGGGATGGGGGGGGGGGGGGGGGGTAATTGTTTTAAAAGTAAAACTATTTATTTGTGTATCTCGTTTTCCAGAGTCTTCTGTATCATGTCTGTCTGTCTCAGATAATATGCTTCGTGTACGACCTAATTTTATTGTAAATGCTCTCCTCAATCATATTGCATTAAAAAATTTTGCTTCGCATAACATGTCTCTGTGTCTGTGACCTGAGGGAGTGGATTCGAATGCATGCCAAAGCCCTTCGTTATATCATGTGCTCTTTATTTTGACATTTATAGTAGCTTCACTATTAAAAAAAGTCAAGTGTGAACATTTTATTTAACCCGAACACCATTTTAAGGCCGATACACAATTCCCGTCTAAAATAGCGCGAAAGACGCGATCTGCACTGCGTTTTACTTTTTTTCCAAAGCGCCTGGACTTTGCCCTCTCCTGTCGCCGCTTAGCAACCATGTGCCACGATAGCCGTTAAGTCGAGGAGGTAAAAACAAAGGATAAATGGATTATATGCACCCAAAATATGTTGCGATAACTCCGCTACTAGATTTAGTTGTGCCGTGGTCATCTTTGTCTCCATTTTCATTGATCTTGTCTTTATTGGCCAGTTGGTTGTTGTAACAGTTGCCTTTCTGAAAAGTGGAGATTTTTTTCATCTCTATGCAGCGCCGACGCTCATGAAAAAAACAGCGCGTCGCGACCGCGTCGCCCCCTATTTCCGCGCGTCTACATTTAAAATAAAGAATATGCGCGCGTAAAAGACTATTTTTTACAGTCTGTGTTATTTATAAAAATGGTCAGCTCTCCTTGACTCACATACTGTATGTGTTTATCCATATGGCACTACACGGAACCACAATCTCTGGTATTTTGGTAACATGTCATATTGCACTTGGGACTTTTGCCATCTGTTTTCTGTACTTCTTTAAAATAGAAGGCGATAAGATTAGAAGGCATGAAGTAAATGATTACACAACTTGCTACCACGTCGAAACTGCTTGTTTAAAAGATCACTCGGTGAGACTGTCTGTATGCGAGCTAATAGGGGTTCTGCTTTTTTACGAGAATTTTGTAAATAGACCTCTGGCGATGTTCCCTGAGTTCCTGTTTCAGTCGAAAGTGAGACGTTGCAGTGTGATGTAGGCTATGTGGAGGTTTGTGACAACAGGATGGTGTAGGATGTTTTACACATCCCAGGGCTAATTCAATCAGCCTGGTTTATAAATGATGGGTGGAGGCCGTATAAGGGGGAGTGGGGGGCTCTAAAACCCCCAGAGGGCCTCAAATTCCAAGCAACACCCTTCTTTTAAAGTGATACTACAAGTTGAATACAATACGTTGAGACAAGAAGGCTAAAACTGATTCCCTTGAATATACACCACCAGAAAAAAAACGACAGTAGTTGAATGTGACACACAAGAAATATTGTGGCTGACCTCCTTTCGGAGTCATACTTTCCCTCTGCATACCTCAGTTTCTTAGTAAAACCACATTGATGTGGCACATCAGGAAGTTTGCTGAGGTAGACTTTGAAAGTGCATCATAAGATGTGGCTTTCGGGGTTTTGCTTCATGTTAGAGATCTTAATGCAAGATACGCAGTACATATGCTGTTGTAGAAGTAATATGCGATTATGATTAATTCTCAACGTATATCATTTGTGGGTCCAGGCCAAAGGCAAAGCTTATGTTCCAATGTCCTTCCAGCGCTTAAAACGACCCTCTTATCATCTCGTGGAAGATTGGGATAAACCCTACAGTAACTCTAAGCTTACTTGTCTCAGCAAAGCTATAAGGAGACCAGCAGCTGATGGACATTGGGTAATACCCACAAATGCCACTTTAGTCTCAGTTTCAGGGACTGTCCAAACATCTGATTTCAAACATCGAATGCTTTACTACAGAGATCATTTTCATTGAAATACATTCATGTAGCCTCCCCTCTACACATCTAATATGTCTAACTGCAGACAATTAAACCACATTTTTTTAACACAGTTATCCCAAGAGTCATCTCCATCTACCCAGGGCTGATGTCTTGTCGCTACACATTATAGATTTGGAAAAAGCTATTTGAACAAATAAAGCACATGCTTCACCTTTAAAACTAACTCAGTTTATATCCACCCAAGTGATGTACAAAGGGTAAATACCGAGCTCATTGAACAACTCAACACGCACACAAAATAAATAACGGCCTGTATTTCCAGTTCAGGTGTGTGTAGCTCTTGACTCGAAATGACTTATGGTCTTGGGAAGACTAGAAATACAAGTTAATAATGACGTTAAAGTAAAACTTGAATTGTTTTGCATGTATTTCCTATTAAAACAGGAAGTAAGGGGCGGGGACTACCGAAGAACTCCTCGCTTGTGTTTAGCCAATTCATTTCATAATGATTTTTAAAGGATGTACTTAAAAATATCTTTCTGTAAATACACTGCCCTCTGCAGAACTCCTCAAGCTTCAAAGCCCACATGCACAGTGGTAAAACAGTTCCGATGTAAAATTAGCATGTGTGTGTACTGTGACATATGAGTAAGTGTGTGTGGTGTCAACACTGTCCATGTCTGAGGGACCAACAAGATGGCCAAAAGTAGAAGCATGATTAACACAAGACAACTCTGAAAAATGATTTCCTCTTTTAAAATTCATGGGAAAACTGAAAACTATATTCTCTTTAGTTCTCACTCATGAAACCCTTAACAAGAACTTTGAAACCTGTGATTCAGCGAACTGGGTGGCATTCATTTAGCTAACTTATAATTATCCCCAATTTGTTCTAATACACATGGAAAGATATCTGTTTGCTTTCCTGTTCATTTCTAGGAAGTTGCTCAGCTGGCACATGTGCATGGACCTGGCTTTATCTCAATGATCTTGGATCTTTTTTGGATTGAACCTCTGAACTGTTAACATGTTAGCAACACCCCTGTTACATTCCATTACCATTACATTCTATGGTATAATCTTATATGACAAAGTAAGTCAAAAATGATAAAACGGTTTTTGAAATGTGGTGGTTTTGAAATGGTCATTGATGTGAACTTGGTATACAACCACAGGCTATAAATTGCTCATAAATATAGTAAATCAAAGACATTTACATATTAAAATCCTGTTCAACGTCCATGGGCCATGACACAATTCACACATATCATTTTACTTCCTGTAAACAAAATGTGTGTGTAAGTGAACCCTCAGAAATTATTTTAAAACATAACGCAAATAATCTGTGTGGTAATTTGTTTAAAGGAAATGATAAAGAAATTACCATGGCTAGTGTCCTTAAAATGGTTGTGACAGCATGTTGTTCTGCTGTTCAGTTTAACAGAGGGAGAAAGACGGATTAAACCACAATCTGCTGTTGCTAAAGTTTCACTTCCTGCACATATCAAACCTCACAAAAAAAAATTATCAGCTACAAACTATCAGCCATGTCCCCCTTACAGAAAGTCCATGAGATTGCAGAATAAATAACAAGCTGACAAAAATATTTAAAAAACAACTCCAAGTGTGTAATTTTTGCACATTTGTACAGTATTATGGCACTGCACATCTAATTTATTTTCAACTTTGAGGTAATTTTTCTGTTGACTGTGTGACTATAACATTACAGGAAGTTGTAAGAAATATTACATTCATTCTTTCTTTCTTTCCTGTAAAGCTCATAAACCAGGTTTTTCAAGTTTACAGCATGAGTGGTGAGAATTCAAAGAGAAACCTTTTGTTAGAAAACAATTTGTTAATGTATGACAACATATGCAATTGCTATAGCAAATTTAAAATAGCTTTTCTATTAGTTTATTTAAGACGGGCCATGTCGATGTGATCGTACTGAGTATGTCACACATTACCACTGTGACAAAGCACATCATCCACTGAGGTCAAGATCAACACAGTCTAAACACAACACACTCTCTTTGTGTCATAATGACTGCGGATGGAATGACATCTGTCGGGACTTTCAAAATAATGAAAACATATTCCTAAAGCTGTAGTTACTCTAACTCTTTAAACATTTTTAAAAAATCAGTTTTTTTATTGTGCATTCCAAGTATATCAATCAAACTGCAAGTGGGTTGTTTTGATTAATTACAACTAACACAAAAAAAATGATAATATAAAGTTTTTTTGCTAATTAACTTTTCAAACATAAGATGAAAAAATATAACTTGAATGTTTATTTTTATTTTAAATTGATTTTCACTTTTTACCATAATATTAAACATTTTCACCCATTAAGAAGAAAGATAAATATGTAATACTTTTACCGTAAGATCTTTTGTATAAAGTTTTTCCATTTCATTACTGATCATTTCTCTCTCGATATACTGTACAGTATATGTTTTAGGGTAAATTTGACCTGGACATAACCTGTTCTCAGTGCAGCAGATCAGACTGTAAGCAAACACATACACACAAAAATAAGTTACTGACAAAATTGTTTATATTAAATTGTGCTGAATTAGAACTTCAAGGTTAAAGTCCGTTCCACGACTTCTTTTTTCAGAGGACCTAAGATAATATAAAGTACATTACAGGGGCGGCCAGGGTGCTGCTGGTAATTGAAAAGCAAATATTGAATTTCCTTCAGATTTTTATTGACATTGTGGTAAAGCACAAGGCCAGTCTACTCTTCCCAACATGTACACAAAGACAAACAACAAGCACACTTTCAACATTTTAAACTCCATTTGTGTGTGCTCTTCTTAAGAATATAAAAATTACATTCAGGTGTTTGGCAGAAGTGATCAATCATGCATGTAACTACAGCTGCTAGTTTAGCATCTGTTTACACCAAATAAAACACTGTGAGGACAGTTTAATGTTATCCTCTGAACAAGCTTGGAGTAGGGTACAGATGTGCCCTGGACAGAGACAAGCAGGCATTTTAGAAATCTCCAAACTAAAAGCACGCCTACATCCCCAGGGTGAGCTTTGACCCCTCAACTGCCCAGAGTTCCTGTCACTATGTGTAAAAACAGGACAGCTTATCATGTTGGATAACAAGTTAAGCTGAAGGCCTAAAACGAAGGGCAAACAAACCGCGTTGATATGATGCAACAGATAAGCATATTGACACATGGTTTATTTGTCAAATAGAGTCTTAAATATCAAGTAGAATGAGTAACACATACAAAACAACAACAACTTAACTATTACATGTAATTAGAAAATCCATAGTGATACAAATGTTGGCTTAAAACAACATGACTGTATTATTTAGTTTCACAATACTGAGCAACATTTTTGAACGGAGTGAAGAAACACAAGGTGCCGATCATGCGTTTCAACAGAGATCTCTTCAACATCTTTGGGTTTGTCCCACCTAGACACATAATCCAAAAGAGCAGAGCCACAAAAAAATAGACCATTCCAAATTTTAATTTATTTAGCATTTCTAGATGTATTGTGATGTATTGAGTGTTCACAAAAAACACAGTGGTGAACAAGTCATTCAAAAGCATGTGAAAGACTAACATGACAAAACACATAAAAACTGTGATAAAAACGAGATTTTAAAAAAAACTGCCGTGATGCTTTAAAGTGAATATGAACTTCTTTGCAGTATTTGAGGTCAAACAAAATACAGAGCATCTTTTCTGTTATTTTCACCTCTTTCTCCAGTTTTCGTTTATGCAAATAAATGCAAATAGAAACAATATATTTTAACAAATTGTTAGTAGTTCACAGAATGAAATCTATACCTTTCAATAGTAAATTCAGAAAAATTGAAAATGTTATTTGGAATGGTCTCTTAAGCAGATGATTATATGCATACAGAAAATAAAGCCTAATATTTTGTTACATTGTGACATTTTACTGACAATGCAGCACGTTTTGTTATGCAAAAAATGGCATTATCATTACAACAATGTATATTAAAGTAATTGTTTGATTTATAGTATTGATATATTATGTATTGATATATCAAAAATGTCATCGTACAAAGATATTTTATTAGCCTGCGGTACACAAATAAGACCATTGATTTTGTGAAATTGTTAAACATGACTCGTATTCTGTGCAATAGCAGAAGAGAGGATGCATTGCATGTTGTGTGTTGCACTCTTGGTGGTCTGTAATTGGCTGAGTCTGCTGTGTAACCATGAATCATACTCTGCCTTGGGCATCTTTACAACATTATCTCTCACTATCTGCAAAAAAGAGAGAGAGACATAAAAGACCACTTCTCATAATTACAACCCACCTGTTTCCTAACCTCCCAGTTCCTGACAATAGCTTATTACACCACGGGATAATTCATCTTTATACCGCCCAATTGACGGTGTGTTACAAGTAGCCTGTCTGGACTTGGTTTAAGGGAGTCTGCAGGGTTTTGGCAGTTACAATCAAATAAGATTAATAGCTTAAAAGTTGCTTCACCTGAAAATCTTAAACTGCAATAATTACAAGACATTAATAAGTAGATTGAATGAAACTAAGCCAACACAAAATGTCTGCAAAACTTCTATATAGGCCTAAAACAAAGTGAACTATAAAGTTCACCATTCAAATATCAAAATGAATTGTTTACTTTCTTATGAAGGTAATTATTATTACTGACCAAGTTATACATACAACCTCAATTAATAAGATTATTCTGATTTAGCTGCTTCAGAGTTAGAAAGAAAATCCAAAGTGATACATTCAGGTGTTTGGCTAAAATAAAAAGGTCCCATCTGGCACATCAGGCCAACTGACTACTATACTACAGAAGGCCCTATTGGACCCCCTTATCACATCCCCCATGTCCTGTCACACCTGACAATGGATACAGTAATTGGATTATAAATAAATGGTGGGGCTGATGAAGGAATCCACAGCTAACATATTGTAAACATTAGTTTGATGTATTTATGCCTGACAAGATCATTATCATACCGATAAAAGGACAAATTAAATTGTGTTGATACAAATAGGTGTCTTGCAGAGAAAATTTATGTTAATCTGTCAGAGTAAAAGACACAACACAGAAACAATAGAACACAGCAGCTGACAGTTAATGAAAACACTTTTCATCCCTGTCATTCATCTTTAAATTTGTGTTTTTTGGGTAGTGATGGTATATGTAAAGGGGTCAATGAGAAATGTATAAAGACCAACAGACAGGCTCAGTCTATATAAGCTTCTTTGGTTTCTCATAAATTCACACAAGCATTCATCGCATGAAGCATAGACATGTTCCATTAAGACACAAAATAATTTGTGTCTTATTTATTGTCTCTTATTTTTTTAACAGTTTTTTTATATTTTACCCTTTTGTTGTGTTCAGGTCTGTGGAATCCAGTTATTAGATCCCAGACATTCATATTTATTCAAGATTAACTTTAAAGAATTAAACTTTTTTCCATTCACATTATAGAAGAAAATCTAATCAGTAGCATGTTTTATCCCCCCCAAAAGAGGAAATATTACCCATATATGCTGTGTTGCTTGTTACTTTTAATTGGAATAAACATGTGAAATCAATTAAAATGATAAAAAAATTTGAACAATGCTGTGGGTCAACTAGACCCTCAAACATTGACTGAGTAACAAGAAATATTTATCTTCAAAAAGCGTAATTGTGCTAAATTACTTTTGCATAAATGTCCAACGTGATCTCACGGGAAGTCACAACTATTTTACCAGGTGGCTAATTCATATACATTTGCAAGTTGTGAACGTTAAAACATGTACAATTCATGGAAAAAGCAACACTGAACCCCCACCCCTAACCCTGCCCCTAAACCTTAGGACTGTCACGAAAGCAAGTCGTGCTAAAAAGTACGAAGGAGCACTGCTTAAAGTGGGAAAGAAAAGCATTACCATTTGCAAATTATTAACACATTTGAAATGTCTAGAACAAAAAACTGTATTTGGACATCGCTGATACAACATATTTATTTACTAAAGTAACCAATTTCCAAACAACTTTAATAATTTAATAATGTTAAAACACAAATTTGACCAAAAAATTGTCATTTCATTACTTGTGATAATAGTTCAGCAGTCAATTTAATTCTTCTGTTAATGAAATCCATCAAATACTGTCATAATTTATGCTTTATATGCGATAAACAGATGTCATGTTTTAAGCTTGTCAAGTCAGACTCATTACATTATGTGACAAAACACCCAAGTTTTCATTTAAAACAACAGAATTCGCAAAAAACAATTCTTTTGCATTTCCAAAATCTGACCTTTTATCATTTTTTGTAAAGCCGTTGGGATTGTTATGTTTGCCTTCTCACATCTCACTACACAATCATTAGCTCCTGCCTGCAGACTGTCTTTTTTAGTTTTATTGGCTGAAATGCTACTTGGCCTCTATAATTTGATTGGGTGGAATTTCGTAAACCCTTTTTGAGCCCTCGCTGTGGCTCTAGCGAATCATCTGCTTTGACTCGGAGTGGCAAAGTACCGGCAACATGTGAGAAGTGCAGGTACACAAGAAAAAGTGAAGGTACGCCAAAGATTAAAATAGAGAATTGTTGGCTCGTACCGGCCACTTCAAGGACTGCAAATGAGATTGTATGAATTCATAAGAATTAGCCAAAATTAGCCACCTTTTAAAACATTTAGGTTTTGGCTGTGAGATTGTGCTGAAATTGTTTTACATGATTTATAACTCAGAAATGAATGAATTAAAAGAGTAAGAAATGACAGAAAAGCATGTAGAATTACAATGCAAAGTGTTAAGTAAATAGCACCTCTATAGCCACACACAGATCCGGGCAGCAGAGCTCCCAGGGTAGGAGGGAGTTTAGGACCCTGAGGAAGCTGTGTGGATGAACCCGCAGTGTAAGGCCTTCTGTAAATCGACTTAACTTATCCATCAAACATGGGACCCTCCTGTCTGAGTGTTTGATGGGGGCCAGGCTACTAAGCAGCTCTGAGAGCCTTGAACACATGCACAAACAGTGGTTAATGTAATGTTATTGTAGATGGTTTCATCAGACACATACGCTGGCCCTAAATTACTTTCTGGTCTGTGTTTGGGTATAGTTAACAATTTATTTTATATTAAATTCAAAATAATATTACCTTATATAAGTATGATTTTGTATTGTATATTAATTGTATTAAATTAAATTAAAACTACTCAACTATCATTGATTCTTTGCTGAGATCTCCCAGAAGTTAAATTTGGGCAACATAACTTATCTTGCAGCTGAAACCGTCTATAAACAACAAAGTTGAATGCATACACACACTCTCACACCTTCTAATGTTCAGTGGATTCGGTGGTCTACTGAATCCTGTGGTGTCATTAAAGTTAATATTTAGCGAACACACTTAAGTGGTTTAGCATCAGTGTTTTTAAAAGCACTTAATCTGACTCACACACACACACACACACGCACCACTGAGTGCTGTATGGATCTTTTGAAAACACAGCATCGGTCACTTTGGAGTCCTGCGCTGTTGCCGTAGAGACCACAGAAGGTAAACAGGTCACTGAAGGAATTTGTCCATCTGATGTCATATTACAAAGAGACAGATATCGCTGGACCCCATTTTCCCACCTCTTCCTACAAAGAGAGACGAAGGATTTATATGTTAAATTATCATATCTAAGAAACAGATTTTTATTTGATAATGAATCTTCGGTTCGGATTATACTGCCTACACAAAAAAAATATATATTTATCATCAGTATAAAGCAAATATTGCACTTCCACTGTTATAACTCACTTGGCACTGCGCTCTAAAGTATCTGATAAACTAAGCATCAATTCTTCCGCTTTGTCACCGAAAGATGCTTTCATCTCATCCAACATGTCTTCCTTCTCACGCACCAGCTGGGTGGCAGAGCTCAGTCCCACAGGGAAACTTCTTGTATAGCAAAATAGGACAGCAAAAAAAAAAAAAAAGTTGCAGTTTCATAATGCCAACACAACATACCCCCACGGAAGAAACACAATGTATCCAATGTAGCGCAAGGCCTCATGGGAATGGAACAGCAAAGATGTAGAGTTTATACATTTGGGGCTAAACCCTACACACTTTTGCATGCAAAGAGGGTGTTGTCCCAATTATAAGAACACAGCTAATAATTATAAGAAAATGCTGTTGCATGTCTTACTGTAACTGCATAGTTCTATCATTCTTAACTACAACAGTATTGTGTTAATGATAATAAAAGTGTGTTGGCTGTGTATGAGCTCTAATAATTACATGAAAGAAACATTTAAAAAAAGGTAAAATCTTTGTCTGGTTTTACAGTATACAAATATTTAAAAGTTCTAATCAAGATTTTCTTCAGAAACAAAATTATAAAAATAGTTTACGCTTAAAACTCACAATAAATCTGAATAAAACCTCAACAAAACATAACTGCTAATGGGGTAATGAAAGTAAACCTGTATGAATTTGAATATGGATTAATTTTTTTACTACCCCATTGGCAGATGACTTTTTTGTTTAAGCAAAAAACTTAATTTTTTAATTTTATTTCAGAAAACAATAGTGAATTTTTGTCATTTTGCATTTCAAGTGAATGTGCTTTAAGAATTGTTCTATATTTGATGACAAATACATTTCAATTTCTACAAAATCTGAAATTTAAATTTTTTAATTGAATTTAAAGTGTGTAAATTTAGTTATTTATTGTTCAAAAGGTTTTCTCAGGGAATCACTCACTTCTCAAATGTTGTATAAGAACCCAGACACACCTCTTAATGCTCCGAGTCTGAGACTTTGTTTTTTCATTGGCTGTGCTTTGCTCTCTTTCAGGCTGGACTTTGACTGAGGCATTGCTGTATTAAAAGAGAGACATACAGTCATGTGAATGTTCACAATAAACACATTGACGGGGTCATCATATTCTCACATGATCACATTCACATAACACAATAACAGGTGATCAGGTACATCTGATCCCCTGTCTGGTGCTAAGATGAGATAACTTTCCGAGCAAGTTTTGAGAACACTCCGATACTTCTATGAAGGAATTTAAAGAAACCTGCAACAACACAAATATATAAATATATGGATAAAAGTTTATAATAAGGTCTCATTGATTAAAAATGTTTAATTAATGCATTAGATAATTTGAAATAAAAATGAGAAAAATATTCCTGCTGTTTTAATGTTAATACAATTACACTTTTTTGTTTAGTTTTGTTTTATTAATACAAATAAGTTGGACTCTTTCGTATTTCAATATTTTGTTAAAATGAAAATATTCCCACTTAAACAGGACTGTGCCCATATTAAAATTATCCAAGTTCGCCATCTGCTGGTTGACAGATAAATTACACAAAAATTGTCATTCTGTAAAAAGATCTCATTTAGAAACATTTGACAGAAACAAACACTCAGGCTCCACATCCAACTGATAACCATTCAAACAGATTTATCGCTACGGAAATATCTTTCTCAAACACAACACTCATTAACCTACACAATACACATCTATCTTGAGTGAAGGATGGGGTTTTCATTACATAAAATAAACTAGGTTTTCGAGACAAAGAGCCATAACTCAGAAATAGATAGCTCCATAAATACACACCATAACAATGTCATTTGTGTTCCTCTGGGTTTATCATCTATTAAAATATGTACAGTGCTAATAAATTGGGAGATTAATCACGTTTATATAAGCTGTAATAATAAATAATGAATGCTCACATTGAGCGATTATTTTCAAATGCTTTCTCATACAGAATGTTTTTTTTCAACCAATTAAACGGCTTAACAAAAAAATCCTATAAAGAAAGATATCTTCAGAGTCCAGCTCTAAGATTTTGTATATAAATATTTGGGATTAGCCACTCACTTGATTAAAAAATGTTCTTTGATTATTTTTTTCCATAAATGAAATAAACAGTAAGTACTGTGTAAAACAAAGGCAGCTCCCACGCTTTCAACAGGACTCAGCAATTTGATCTTCTCTGTGTGTCTGAAGGATTTTAGCTTATTATCTTCAGTCAAAAATGTGGGACACCCATAGTGTATGAGCAATGATGGGATGGGGCCCAAACTGCCACAGGGACATTAAACAGCAGACATATGTGAAGCACAGTGGAGGTGTCCATCTTAAAAGGATTAAAAGGATACTTCAAATATTTTTTTTCTGCCACAGTGAAGAGAGGTTAGAAAGAGGATTGTACAAACTAGCTATTTTCCAAAATAAGATTTCAAGAGGAAGACAACAGAAGCCATATAAAAAGTACACTGATGTGCCCGAGCAATTCTGAAAGTGTCTAATGGTGTCTGATGGATATTTTCCCTGTGTTTTTGTCCTGAGAGCCATTTGGCAGCACAGGGCTGAAGTGCATGATAATGATAATAATGACACAGACTGTTGCCATGACAATGTGCTTCATGTGATTGTGTCAGCAGGGTAAGTGACAGTTCAGCTGGCAGTGAGATGGGAAACAGATAATGCTCATCATTTGGCCCCAAACTTCTAGAAGCATAGCCTGTATCTTTTCTGTGTGAATATTTGCAGTCTCCTACTGACTGTTGTACGTGCTAACCCAAGCGTCAACTTTAAAATTCAATTACAAAAATAAAGAAATAATTTGTGCACCATTCTTTTTTTGGATTATGAAATTGTGTTGTGGAGGAAGCACAGAAAAATAATTATTTGGAAGAATAATTCTGACATTATTTACACGCCCTCTTTTCATTTCAAAACTGTATGAATGTCTTTCTTCTGCCGAACACAAAGGACGATATTTTGAAAATGTTGGTAACAGAAAACTGTTGGTCAACATTGACTGGTTTTGTGTCCATACAATAGAAGTCAATGGGGACCAACGGTTTTTGGTTACCAACATTTTTCAAATGATCTTCTTTTGTGTTTAAGAAAACCAAAAAGGTTTCAAATAAATAATGACAGAATTTTCATTTTGAAGGTGGACTGTTCCTTTAATGAATTTAATGAAGATTATTTCGAGGAATTTCTGGTGTGTTACTAACACTATTCTGGTGAAAATGTTTCATCCTGAGCTCTATAATAACACATTCTTATCTATAGATTTGTCACATACCTTCCTGGCATTGGAATGTTGCATTGCACAAATATGTTGTATCCTCTGTGAACCAAGAAACTGTGCCCCGCCCATAAGTGACATCATTCATGAAAACATCTCGGTTACGTCTGTAACCTTCGTTCCCTGACAGAGGGAACGAGACTTTGTGTTGAGAGACAGACTGGGGGTTTGATTCTGAGAACCTATCATCTCCTAGATAAAACTAAAACGCCAATGGGGATTGGCCAATGGCCCGCCCACGCCAGTCTCCACCCCGTACATACGGGTATAAAAGGAAGAGGGCGGCGGTCATTCATCACCCTTTGTGCTGAAGAACCTGAGAGGTACTCCTTGCAGGGATCGGCAAAGCGTTGTGACATGAAGACACAACGTCTCGTTCCCTTTAACAGGGATTGAAGGTTACAGACGTAACCGAGACATTCCCCTTCAGTCGGTCTCTCGACGTTGTGTTGAGAGAAAGACTGGGGACTTATCTTAATACGCCAAGGTGCTGAGCCGTATTACGACCTCAAGCTAGGCGACGCTGACTAGCTTGGCGAGTCACGAGTGAGCGGTGCAGCGAGATGTAACCTTCCAGTGGATAGTGGTGGACATACTGAGAAGCCTGTACTAACAGTCATAACGGACAGGGCGTTCGCCTTGTAAGTTAGGTGCCGTCTGGAGCCATCACACTGGGAAAAACACTGCTCCCCTCTTGGAGAGTGTGTTACGGAGACCACATCCTGCCGTACGGGAGGTAACATGTGTAATACTGACATGGTCTCCCGAAGGAGATCACATGCGAAAAATTCCCGGCCGTAGGGGGCCAGCCCAGGTGGGTGTGCCACCTGAGGGGAGGTCACAGATTCGCCAACAGGGGAATCAGGAGTGAAGAAATCAACATACGGGACTACCCAACGGGGGAGTCACTACGTATGGGGCAATAGTCCTAGTATAGGGGTCCACCTAAGTAGGGGCGACACTGCCAGTACTGGACTTGGTTCTAACAGACCGCTCCGCCCCGTCCGTTACCAGATTGCTTAGTGATGGATGGAATACCTATACTTCACCCAATGGGGGGAAGTAGGGAGACTACATAGCGCACTGTACTAAAGGGGGAAGAAGGCACTTGCGTTTCTAGCTGGAAATACAGTCACGAGTTTGTGTCCGCTAGATGACAATATTAAGGTTCGTTGTACTCTCTGTGCTGGCGACAAAGTGCTATCTAGCTACAAAAACACTACGTCAAATTTGAAGAAACAATTGGAGTCGCAGCACAGCACACTGTTTAAAATACACTTCAAATAAAGTGAGTGTTGGCAAAACCGATTGTCATTTTTATGTTGAGGCAGCAGGGGTGTTGGCGGCAGCTGCTGAATGTAACTGATAAAGTAACGTGTTATTTAACTTAGTTACTTTTAAAATCCAGTAATCTGTACAGTAACTAAATTACTTTTTAGAGGTATAATCAGTAATCAGATTACTTTTTCAAAGTTACTGTGGCAACACTGCTCACGAAGGTACTGGGTGTAGCCCAACCTGTAGCTACACATGTCTGCCAGAGGGGCGCCTTGGGCCGGTGTCCACGAGGAGGCCGTGCTCCCGTGGAGTGGGCTCTCACTGCGAGTGGGCACGGGTGATCCTGGGATTGGTACGCCGTGGCGCCCACAATCCAATGCGCCAGCCTCTGTCTGAGACAGCCCTCCATTGGTGCTGTCTTCTGAACAGACAAGAGCTGCTCAGAGCTTAAAGCAAGCTCAGAGCAAGAAACTTACCCTCCAAGCGATCGTGATGAGCGGCAATAGCGGCTGCATACACTCTCAACGTGGATGGGGAGAGATTACTCTCTGGCCTCTGAAAGGTCAACACTGACCGGATCAAGCAACTCCGTGGGTTCTCGCCATGGGGAGAACACTAGGGCGAGAAGAGGCGCCACTTATAAGCGTGCACACGCCTAGTGGTGGGGCTCTGGCAGGACAGTCTGACAAACAGACTCGAAGATGGGTCTGTCATACCCTGCTCTTTTAGATCTGCAGTTTGCTGCCGAGACGCCCAGGGGAAGTCTGCGCTCCGGAGAAGACATCCGCCGCCGACAGGAAAGTTTTCGCTGGCCAAGGGGGATCCGCCGTCCGAAGGGAGAAGTCCGGTGCTCTGCGTCATAAGTCCAGCAGGAACTCGAAGAGATAAACTCGACATCATACGCCGAGAAGGTTCCCAAGAACAAGGGTGATGAATGACCACCGCCATCTTCGTTTTATACCCGTATGTACAGGGCGGAGACTGGTGTGGGCGGGCCATTGGCCAATCCCTATTGGCGATTTAGTTTTATCTAGAGATAATAGGTTCTCAGAATCACACCCCCCAGTCTGTCTCTCAACACAACGTCGAGAGTCAGACTGAAGGGGAACTATAGTGCATTGCTAATGAAAACAATGTTTGGGGTAATGTAGCCCTTATCTCCTTTTTTGCTTTTTACTACTCCCTTACACTTTCTGGGTATCAGATTATTTAAAGAACGTACATTTGTCTAATGTCCATTATTTTCAGCTGGTCGATTAAGTTTTTGAATTGAATTATTTGATTCTATTTCACCAGCCTAACCAGCATGTTGTCAAAAAATGGTTAAAGTTTTTATATATTTTAAGCGTTTTTCTCACAGCTTTTATTATAAGCATTGGTCCATAGAAATAACCTAAAATTTTCTTTAAAAATAGCCATTTCGAATACATTTTGAATACATGCTCCAGTATTTAATACATCCTGGCACTGTGAAAAGCTCATGTAGATCAGAGAGAGAAGGTGAAGGCTGACCATGCTGACCTACATTCTGAGTGCGGAGGATCAGAATCGGGTTCATGGGTGCTCTGGGCCTCAAAGCTATCACTTGAAACAGGGTCATTGCATGTGAAGTCGGGGGCCACCGTGAATGATGACAAGCTGCCCATCGATGATGTTGATGCTAGAGAGGAAACCACAGTGAAGCTGGAAGACTTCAAGGTCAGATGTCGTCCTGAAGAAACACAAAGGGGCTTTGATGTGACATGCCCCGGCTGGATAAAGAGATTGAGAGAGAGATTAAGGGAAAACTGAATTTGCAAACATTTTCCATTTCACCCCCAAATTAAAATCATATTGTATTTAAAAAAATCCACATTTGCATAATTATGCTACTTTTAGGGCAACAAACACAAGAGTTACAATTTTTCATTACAGAATGCACAAAAAACCCAACTGATTTAATTTTTATTTTGTTGAAAATATTTTTTTGAACACTATATATAATTGATTATCAGTAATTATTATTATTATAAATTTAATCATTATTAAAACATTTCAATAATGGATATTAACCATTCTACAAAAATAGTAATAATTGATATACAATTGTATAGTTATAATATTATATAATTAAAATAAGTAAAAACAATAGAATATATATATTTTTAAATACACAATGTTATGTATTAATTATATTAACATAAACAATTATTTGTATAATTATTATAATTTTATAGTTATGATATTTTATAAGTATAATAAGTAAAATGTATAGTATAATATTACAAATATTATACTCATTTATTATTATGATAAATAGAATTACTACTATTATCATTAATATTACAATAATTGACATGTACAAATATGCAAATATGATACAATTGAAAAATAATAATTATTATTATACCCTTTTTAAAGTAAGAATATTGCATAGTTAATTTCCCCATTTCAATTGTTTGTCACTGCATAATGTATATTGCGTAAAAAGACACAGTAGACAGTCTTTCCAGCAAATTACCAAATCTTTGTTTCCCAGCTCAGATTTTTAACCACAACACCTACATAATTGTTGAGGAAAATGGGTATTTGAGTCACTGTTTCTTTGGGAAAGCAGACTATGTTACATCAGACCACTGTACTTATCTAAACCCCTCTGGCACACTTCAGGAGAACATAATGCTTCACAAAACCATAGCGGAACCAGAGCTACACAAACATTCCAGTGTAAAATAGGCGATTTGGGAGAAAAAAACCTTTGGTGTGGCGATAAACTGCTCCCACTTGGCCTCTATTGCCTTTTCCTTATTCAGTCTCTTTATTGTGGTTCTGCTTCTTCCAGGGTCCCTGAAACATTCATAGAGAGAAGGACAGAGTGAGAGAGATAAAGAGAAAATCTTGACATATTAATTATTCGTGCAATCTCTCAATAATGTGCTCCCCAAACCGGAATATTATCAAAATCATATGTCACCTTGAGAGAACGGTAAAAATTGAGAGAAGGGCAAAAACAAGTGCGCACATCACAGCTCTCTCTCTTCCTGGGTCGGGCTTTAACGGCTGCTGATAAAGTTTCATTATTTTTTGTAATATCTGCTCTCTACCGTGCTGTACCGTTTCCCATAAAGCTAACTTTATTGGAAATTGGATTCTGGGATGGTAGAAGCCCCTCCAGGCTCTTCTGGGAGCTCCTGCTTACAATCTCTCTTTCTCTTTCTCTCTCTCTCTCTCTCTCTCTCTCTCTCTCTCTCTCTCTCTCTCTTCTTCCATTTGTCTTGGGCTTCTTCTCTTCGTCCATCACTAACCTGTACCTCCAGGAGATGAACGAATATTTGTTTGCCCTATCCTCCTTTTTCCATCTTCTTTTCCCTTCTCTCTCTGTCTAACTCCATTTAAGCTCTGTGATGTAATTGTTTGTCCATTAACTTCTGATCTTGTTTGCTCTTCTTTCTAGAACATCTTATTAGTTGTGATTTCTAAGGCAAACATCACTATACCTACTGCTACATACCTTTAGAGATTTGAACAAACCAACCTAAGCCACATCTAGGGACCAGAATATCATAGAGACTTGGGGGTGGGCACTTTTGACTCAGGCTGAGTCAGCCAAGCAAAATAATATAATAAGAAATAATAGCAATTTAAAAAAAAGAAAATTATAAAAAATAATATTTTTTCTATGCTTAAAAGCAAAAGCATTTGTTTTTTTCTTGAACTGGCGTGAGAACCAGGTCATAAGGTGCTTGGTTATTCACATAACCTATTCAATTCTGCATTTGAAGGAAAAAATGGTAGGAATCTAATTAGGTCATGACTTCAGGGGACTCAGTCAGCTATTAGTGAGGGTCACTTCACACATTTACACACTTAATTATGTGATGCAGAGATACTGTGCCCAAAACCACAGCTTCAGATTCCCATTTGTTCATCTTATGCGTTCATTTTTTTTAACCATTTCCTTATAAAAAAAGACAGTAATGGTTGTTGTATTAACAATTTTGTTGTTCTGTTTCTCCAGTCCATTTTCAGTAAATAAGTGCGAAAAGAAACAATGATTTTATTTGAAATTTGGGAGATATTGGGAAATATTGTATATTAATATTGAGTATTTCACAGAATAAAACAAGAATGTGCTACAGTTTGAAAAAAACGCAGCAGGTGGGCACATGATCAAAACAACAATGCCGTAGCTTGATGACGCTGTGAAGGGGCGTGGAATGATGGGACCTGTTGTCCTCAACTCCACCGTTGATGGCCATCAATCAGAGGGGAATGAGAAATCATGTTAGCGGATGAGGTAAAGTTTTATAAATGTTTGCTAATAGTTGTGGTCCATAAATAAAAGGACTGCTCGAAACAAGTTAGGGGCTTGCCAGACGCTAGACACCACTTCCGCATTTGTCCACGACAGGGCCAGATTGACACTTCGCTGTACCCTGGGTAACAATATTCAAGAACCATAATCTGGCAAAATACAGAATACATTACAGTAATACAGTAAATATACTCAATATTACAATAACAAACTGTCATCAAGTGCATTTTGATGTACAGATGTGCAAATGCTCATAGGACTACAATTGCACCACTATGTTCTCTTGTCAAGGCCACTCATTTATGATGTTATGAAAACAAAATGCATCGGCATCATTATAATCTGACAAAATTGACCCATTACATAGAGAGTGATTGAAGTATCCTCCATTTTCACAAATAAATAAGCAACCACTTTCAAAGAATCCAGTATTTATTTAACAACACCTACTCCCAGCACAAATGTATTGTATTGATAGAGCCATCACAGAGGATGTGACGTCCACAGACAAACAACAAAAAAAAATCCATAATCTCAAGTAGCATTTTGGTCCTCAGCTCATTGCAGAAATCACCTCAGAATTCAACAGGACAATTAAGTTATAGTGCAATATAAACATTTTGAAATCTGCTGTTTTCTCTCAACAACAATAAACAATATACAGCATTTTCATGGATCCACCATAAGGAAAAAATAAATAAAATGCAGTACCGTCTGCTCCTAAACTCATTTTAACTTGTCTTAAATCAACCTGACACATCACAGTTCAACAAGACGGGCAAGCGTTAAACATTAGCTAGCACTGTGAACATTAGCTAGCGCTGGCAGTTAAGAAATGTCCTGGCTAGCAGAGCTGTCCCCTTTGTCGGATGCTGCCTTAGCAGAACAGTCGCTAACTTTTAATAGTGTAGAAATTCCCTGTTTTCGGAATATATTTGACATTTTCTTCGTTCCTGATATCCTTCTGCTTTTTTTATTTCCGTTTAGCGCTCCCACTTAGCTTCTCCATGTTTGCATTTTTTGAGTTGTGTTTTGTTGCGGCGCTTGCCGTCACGCGACCGGCTCAGTGCACGTTGATTGGCGTCACCGCCCTGGGCCCTTTAGAGGTCGTGGGCCCCTGGGCAATTGCCCAGTTGCCCATATGGTTAATCCGGCCTTGGTCCACTACACTGGCACTGTTGTAATGCGTCAGAAAACGCGGTAACAAAGGGTAACGCGGATATGTCGCCATTGACAGGCGACCGCACAGCCCCGTGTCACTGTTAAGAATGACGATTTTCTCACGATTTACAAGTTGTTGGAAACAACAGAAAGAAATTGTGAGTACTCGGCTGAACAAAATATATAACACTTGCCTAGTGGTTTTTGGATATTTTATTGAAAAATAGTTACAAACTGCTCCTTTAACCCTTAACACATTTAAAATAGTAAATCCCCCCCCAAAATGTATGTACTTTTAATTTTATACACGGCGTATAATGTAAAGTGTGTAATGCACGTAGGGTTGTTGCGACATACAAAACAGAAAATAAGTGTGATTGTTGATATTTGATTAGTACTGCATGATACTATCATAAATAATTCAGTCTTTGGTTGACATTCCAACATACTAGGTGGTGGTATTGCATTAACATTTCGCGTTTAGAGTCATTAGAGTATTTTTGAATTTGATTAATTTTCCAAAAAAAACCCCAAAAAACATTTAAATCACTGACAGCATATAAATATAACAAAATATATATTGTGGTTATATTGTTATTGGGGGCACTTTTGTCCATGATAACTGTGTAGTGAAAAATGAAAAAGTTTATATTGTGACAGCCAAAAGTTTTTTCGCCATGAAAACAACAAATTGTTAAATGTTAAATGACGCTCTCAAATCCAACATATGCCATATGTACCCAACAATGAACTACAACCTTTCAGAGAAAACAGATTTCTGTAAAGCACTTGAGACATGCTCTAAAACTTAGATCGGAAAGTTATAGCATACATAAAGCCTCCAAAACTGGTGTTGGCTTAGTCAAACGCTCTGGGCAAGTAATTTAAACATTGCAGGTTCAAACCCTGGAAGATGCTATTCATGTACTGGAACACATTTGTGCCCCTGAGCTAGCCGGTTAACTCATACCAGTGAGGATTGTCAATGCAGAAAGTATCCTGGAAGTTGCTGTGGATAAAAAAAAACTGCCAGCTGGAGGAAGAAACATCCAACTAAAAGCAGCTCGCCTCGAGTAAAACAGCAGCTGCTGTCTGGGTACCATCAAGTGATTTTGAACTGAACTTCTAGCATCTGCACCGGACACTTGCAGATTTTTTTTGTTGCATATTAGCTAATTTTTGGGTTGATATAAAACAACTGCAACACAAGTGGATGATTTGAGGAATGTTTGACAGCTTGCTATAAGTGGCTTTTAATTAATTCACCCAGAAATTCATAAACATAATTTATTATTTTCAATCTTTACAGTTCTAAAATAAAAAACGGGTCTGCTGGTCATTTCAACATGGTTGACACATAAATCTTTACACTAAAACATATACTTAAATGTCCAGTAAATTAAATTTAGCAGCATCTAGTGGTGAGGTTACAAATTGCAACCAACAGCTTACTCAACCCCTTCCTTTCGAAGCACTACGGTGGCTCTCACAGGACTAAGATGTCGTCATGTTTTCCCTTCTTTGCCGAAAGAGACAATGTATTTACGAAAATTGCTCTGTAGAGCAATAGAGCGATTCAAGGGGATCCGAGGTGTATATAGATAAAAATAGTTCATTCTAAGTTAATGAAAACAGAACGCTTCATTATGTAAGGTCTTTATACACGTCTGAAGACATAATTATGCATATTATATTGCATTTCTGTTAACAGATCCTCCGAAAAGTACACACTGGATCTTGATATGTAAGTTTTTTACTCACTTGGCATCCCAACAAAAAGTAAGAGGTCCAAGTTTCCCAGAACGGTCTAGAGTCAATGCCTCCAAAAGCCAGGTCAAACAGCACAATTGGCGATACACACACTCTCTGGAAAAAAAAGTAATATAACTTTTATACCGCAGAAAATGAAATCCACCCCCAGTATGCAAATACAATTTTCCTGCAGAGGGCAAAGTGATGCAACATTGTCTACATCTTGCCCTCCTGACAGCAATCAGACGCTCAACATCAGCAGGACAACTGTTTCGCACATGTTTCATTCAGCAATTATTTTTCATAAAGAAATCTATATTTTATTTCATGGACAAGCCTTAGTAAAACACGTCAGTTTCCGTGCAAGAGGGGGTTTCAGAAAGTAAAGTGGATTGCTTTTGTGAGGAGATATTTATGATATCGACCGACCTGTTGTGTTGAGAGGTCTTTAATTATTTTTTATTTGAGTCTCCTGTTTGCGGACACATTTTACGCCTGTTGTATTAGTTTTAGAAAACAGGAATCAAATCTAACAACCACGTTATTACATTCAGTGCTATATCTACTGTTTATCGATGAGAAGAAAATAATCGATGGAGAAAAGAAACTGATAGAGCGATACTCTTTCTGCACTTCGGTGATAATCTTTTTGAAGCTCACAGCTCAAGGTTATCTTCGTGTTAAATTAATTCCTCTGCGTTTCTTTTTGCATTGAGCCATTACTTTGGTCTCTGCTTTCAGCCATCAACATCAAGGTTAAGATTTATAATCAGAGCTCAAGTGAATGAGATCCACCTATTCAGTGTTGCCAGACAATATGCTGCTTGACATCACGCACCCTACAGTATGCCAGAATGATGGTACTGCGCTTTGTGACAAGTGGGTTAAATGTACGATTTTGGTACAATTGGGATCTGGTGGATTGACATCTCAGTTGCTTTCAAGTGTCTCACGTGGGGAACTTTTCAAGGTCCATTTCTAAAGTACATTTTGAGTCAGATTGCATAAACGCTTTTCTCTAGCTGTGATTTTGCATGTTAGTTTTAAAACTTTTTTGGGTGTTTTTTTGTTAAATTCTGCTCTTTAAAATATAGGGTACATGATGTCCCAAATATAAATGTGCATAGAGTACCTCAGAGACAAACTTTTGAAACCAAAACTCTGAAGCAATTTAGCACGTCTGGTTCCATCGCCCCAAAGTCTATGTTTAAAAAAAAAAAATCTTTGGTAAATCGCCCAAAATTAGGTCTGTGGTTAACAAAACCTCTAAATATTCTCACGTTTTAATTTATTACATAAAAAACACCAGTTATAACCGCTTTCCTGTAGCTCTGTGGTAAGAGCATTGTGTTAACAACACAAGGTTGTGGGTTCAGTCCCAGGGGATTGCAAATACCTATGTATAAATGTATAGATAAAGCAATGTAAGTCGCTTTGGATAAAAGCGTCTGCCAAAAAGCCTAAATGTAGTGATTTTTTAAAGCTTTATTGTGTCGGTTGACGGTTGCTTAAAAGTTGCTAAAAGCTTGGCAGGAACACTTAGGGCATGTTCACTTAGGGCATGGTTTTTTTTGACGAGAAAAAGTTGACAGTGGCGCTTTTTGAGTAAATAAAAACGCTCGCACCGTTGTGATACAAATTGCAGCTGACAATGTTTAATGATATCATTTGTGCACGAAGGCAGCTTTGCTTGTGCTCACATTTGACTTCTATTTTACAAGAAAATGTTGACAATTGTGCTTTTTTAGTAAAAAAAACAACGCTTGCAGGGTTGTTGTTACAAATAGCAGCCGGCATTGTTCTAAAATAGCATTTGTGCACGAAGGCAGCTTAAAGAGACAGGCTTCATAGGCAGCACAGAATTCTAAACAGAGAACGTCTTTGCAATAACCAATCACACTAATTTCTCACTAGAAATGCAGTCAAATGTTACTTAAAGTATAGTACATTTATACAAACGTAAAGTTTAACTTTTTTTCAACCTCAAAAGACGCTTGGAGCTGCAGAAAAAGAGTTTATGGGTTTTCGTCGAGGGAATTTACAGGATCGAACTACTTAATTAAGTGAACTGAATCTGAAAAAAATACTGTTCGTGATTTGAGATTTGTATCTTCTTCAAATATTTACTGCAGTAAAAATGCGTGACAACTTGCCCCGGGCTGTCTAACACAGAGTACTGGCAACTAGTTTTTTAATGTACAACCTTAAGAAATGTCCCATTGCCATAACATTGTAGTTTTACGGGAAATACAAATAACCATAATCTTTTCATAACCCCAAACCAGATTTATAGATTTTTAGCCTTCTGGACAGAGAATTTTGTCTTAAAGCTGCAGTGTGTCACTTTTTGAATTATATGTATTGTCTTTCTTTAAAGCTCAGATCAACACCTCTTAAGGGTACTGGCGGCAACTATAAAATAAATAGAACATATCAAAAATAACAAATTCCCTTTCTAAGTGTTGGCAGAAACCGCAAATAGGTTATCAAAGAGGTAATGATGCAAGAAAAATGTACTTTGACTCCAGCATGACATACCGTTCCATCAAGAAACACTTTAAATGAGCCATGTTTATTTTCCTGTTATTTTACTACATTAGATCCGAGATATTCAGGGGGTAATCGCTCTATCCCGCTGGGTGAGGCTGATGGTTGAATGAGTTTTGTTTTTCTGGAAGCTGAGACGCTAGCAGCCAAAACACTCTCCGATTGCTGTAGATATTTCCAGCAGATGCAGAATTTATTTGAGTGTTTTCCATCTCAGTGCATTTTCTTTTTTGTGAGATATTTTTGGGTCAAGGAAAATGAGATGGTTGTGTTTATCTAACCGTTTAGAAAAACAGGGTGATACGTGTTCCAACCGTCAATGTGGAAAAGTGACACTTGAAGGTTTTGATAATGCACTGATGAAGAAGGGCAAGTGCAATTTTGTTGTGGTTTCACAGTGACAATAAAGGAACAGTTCACCAACAAATGAAAATTCCGTCATCATTTCACCCTCACCCTTGAGAAGTTCCAAATTTGGATAAATGTCTTTGTTCTGATAAACACTGGGAAATATATTTGGAAAAATGCTTGTAACCAACCAGTTCTTCGGCACCATTGACCAGCATAGTAGGAAAATTTGCTTTGTAATTTCTTTGTTGTTTGTTCCGTTGAACATAAAAGAAGATATTTTGAAGAATGTATGAAAGCAAACAGTTCTGGGGTACTTTTGACAACTATTGTAATTTTTCCTACTATTTTAGTCAATGGTGGCAAAGAACTGTTTCGTATCAAGCATTCATCAAAATATCTATCAAAGTGAAAAAAAGTGATGCGATGTTCCATACTCGGAATTTGTGCCCTGCATTTAACCCATCCAAGTACACACACACAGCAGTGAGCAACACACACACCCATAGCAGTTAGTGTGCTCATGATGTGTCTTTCAAAATAAAGACATTCATACAGAAATCCATACAGATTTGGAACAACCTGAGGGTTTAGATAAAAGATAAAAAAACACTTTTACTTCCAATTGTATAAATTGTATATTCCATAATGATACGAAAAACAACAAAATCGATTTCTTGTATTTTTATGACAGAAGGAATATAGAGGTGAGTGCTACCTTGGTAGCTGGTGAGGCTTAGCGGAGGTCAACGATCTGTGGACGGGTGTAAATGGACGAAAAGACCGAATTTTCCTCCTGTTGCATTTCATCTCTGAAGAGGATGATGCTGCAAAGTCACACGACCTGACAAAACAGCTGTGTCTGTGTGAGTGGGTGCAAATGGCAGATGGAAGATGTGTTTACATACAAGTGCTGAGTTCCTGCATACAGCAGTTAAAAACATATAATTTCCAGGAAAAGTGAGCCTCATTGCAAACCCATCTGTTTGTGACGGTTATGCAGCTGTTGGCAGTGTGGATTCAGGTAAATAAGACCAATTGTGGCCATTTTAGATTGTCTTTAAATGTGAACCCTTACATTTATAACACAAACAATAATGGAAATGGTCGATAAGTCTTGTTTAAAACAATTTTAACCATTTCAAACTTTATACCTAAAGTAGGCCTAAAGGTAGAAACTGTAAGACAATGAAATTCTGAAAGCACCTCTCAATGTCATTGTCCTCATCTGAATCTGAGTAGACGGCAGGAGGTCTAAGCTCGGCGAGTCTTAACTCCTTCTTCCTCCGTCTTTCTGTCGCACGCTCCTCCTGCACCAGCTGCTCCTCCTTCTGGAGGAGGTGAAAGTAGCAACTCCCCTGTTTCACTGCAAGACTGTGCTGCCTGTAGAAACATTTAAAATACAATTATGAAACACACAAGAGCATTTGATTGGCTAAGATATTATTTTAACAATTATGATGTCACAAGTGGGAGGACACAAATAACTTTTCTGTGATGTCATCATTGGTTCAAATATCTTCAATCACATGCTCTCTCATCTGTTTTAAAGTTGATTTCCAAATTCTGGTTATACAGTAAAAACAATAATAATAAATACAAACAATATATATATATATATATATATATACATATATATACATGTTTTATAAACATACACCAGTAAATATGTATTTTAAGACAGATTTATATATGATATTATAGATGGTTTCATCAGATGCAAGCGCCTGGTCCGTAGTAAACCCTTCTGTGTTTGTTTAAAATACAATATTTTATTTTAGATTTAATTTATATACATATCAATTATTATTTGATTGTATATTAATTGTATTGAATTATATAAAAACTACTCAACAGTAATTGATTCTTTGAAGGTTTACTGGAAGTAAAATAACGCTATATTTTTGCCGCTTACACATTTTTGATTTGAACTATTTATTGATCATTTTGATCACAAATGTTTTTGTATATATTCAATATCTTTGTTTTTAATTCTCCACAGGCTGGTTTGTGTCAGCTGTCAGTCATGCCCTTTCATCAGCAAAACATAATTGGTGAAGGTGATAGACCAAGAGACCCTGCTAGTTAAGCAGGTAATGTATACAACAGACCAACCTCCCATGGTTGCGGGACCATCATCCAAAACACAACATTGTATGCTTAAAGAACCCAGAAAACTATAAAAACACTGCCAGCTTTTGTCCTCATGTTGCCTTCTATAAAGCTTCAGTCATGACACTGAGCATTAATATTTCAGCACGCTCGGCTATGGCTGCCCACGTCTGTCATAAATGTCAACCATTTTGTGATGCACAACAAGGGAAAGGTCATGAGAGGACGCGAAAGAAAGAAAGAAAGAGAGATGTCTAGCCTGTGTTGAGAATGTGTTCAATTTTCCCGCAAACAAAATACCATCGGTGAGTCCACCTAAGGTTTTAAGCATAGCCATCGGCCAGGACACATGCTGGGGGGAGCAGATAATATGAATTAATTCTGCAAGAACACACAGTTTATCATTTCAATTAATGGATACATATAAATTTCCTGTTGCGTTCAATCTCATGTGTTCTGTCAGAGTAAAGTGTGCTGTCAGAAAAATAAATTATATATTACATTAAATGCCTGGCAGTATAATTATGAATTTAATAGGTTAGTTTAGGCAAAAAATTATAATTCCTTTATCATTTACTCTCCTTCATGTTATTCCAAACCTGCATGACTTCCTTTCTTTTACAGAAAACAAAAGAAGATATTTTGAAGAAAGTTGATAACCAAACAACATCGGACCCCATAGACTTCTATTGTATGGACAAAAAAGCAGTGAGATATTTCTCAAAATATCTTCTTTTGTGTAACACTGATGAAAGCGTCATATACAGGTTTTGAAAGATTAATAATCACCGAATTTATGAACTATCGCTTTAAATACACTGTAAAAAAATTCAAGTAGTTTCAACTAATTATTATTAAGTCACTAGTTCCACAGAAATTTTATGTTCATTCAGTGTCTGTCCCCAAAGTGTTACTTGAATTGTTATTTTTAGCTGGCCCAAACTTGACTCAAATATTAAAAAGTAGCTTGCTCAACTAGTTTTAAAGTTCTTTCAACTGAAGTTTTTTAATGAGTTTAATATTTGAAAACATACAACAAAGATTCTGTCAATAAAAATGTAAATATTGACAAAAAAATGTATCTGTTACTTCAATAAGTTTTTATTATTTGGGAATTATAACTAGTGGACCCTATCTGAGGGAATTTTGTCATCTACTATCATAAAAAATACATAGGTCTCTGCGAAGTTGCGTTAATTTAGCATCTTTAACATCGATGTACATTTTCCAGTTAAAAAGTTATTTTTTCCTTCAGAAAGAAATGAAAGAACCTTATATTGATTACATTTGATTTTCTTTTAAACAAAAATCTATAATTCTTTGTTACTATTGCTTTTGTCTATAATATTTGTGTCATGAGTTCTAATAATAAGAAAGAGTTGTCAGGTTTTAAGTTTATTTTTAATATTTCATGTGTCACTGAAGTGCCTCCGTTCTTTCAGGTAAATTATGACTGCTTGACTTTTGAGACAGACTTTTGGAAAAAAGTGGATGTGTCTAATTGACTTAAATCTAGAAGTTCTCTTTTAGCACATTTAAGCATTGCAAGATTCAAACAGTAAATGTGTTTAGTCAGTTTTGCAAGTCATAAAACATCTAAATGCATAATCATATTTTCAGAAAACATATTTATACTTGGTGTAAGAATTCAGTGATTTGGCAGTGCTTAACTAAAGCAAGTGTGGATGATGCTCAATGTAGCTAAATTACACACTGATGCAGACACAAACTATAATTACGCCACAGCAGGAACTCTAACCTTGCTAGCCGTAAGTGCTTGCGAAGAACAGTGTCCTCTCCCTTCTGAAACCGAGGATGCTTTGGTGGCAATTTCTAAAACAAAGATAAATGCAGACACTCAGCAAATTTCCCCAAATACTTCAACCCTTAAGCAGATCAAATATGCAAAATAAGAAAACAGAAACAATAGCCCTAAAATGACCCCAACTGACTCGAGATGGACACGATTCTCAGAATGTGACATTCCATATAGAACTTTCACCTTTTCACACAATGAATTCGCTCATTTTAATTAACACGTTTGTTTGCGCCTATGCCATTTGCTGTCTCAAACTTTTCACACCGCTGCAGAAAGAGGACAGGCATGTGGAGATATAATCATTGGGTATGTGCGAGAGAGTCGCTGCTGATAGAGCCTCACACCTCATTTTCCTGTGAAGAATGTAGAGGGGTTTCGTGATCCAGATCATCATTAACTTCAGAGATCTTCCCCTTTGGTGCCTATTAAAAAGACACCCACAAGTCATTTGAGAAAGATTTGACTGAAACGTAGTTGCATAGGAATGATGGAAAGAGTCATGTGGCAGTGCGGCACAACAGACAGTTCAGAGCAAGCAAAGCTTGTGCTTTCAGTGGTCAGAGAATGTAAGCACTTTGATCAAAACTGTCACACAGTCGTGAGAAAAAAGAGATGGTGGTGCTTTCATAGACACTTTCAGTTCCTGTCCACTTATTCTTCTTTTAATCTGTTATCCCGTCAAAGACGAACGTTTATAAATGAAAAAGAAAAGAAAAATGTTACAGTTTGAAATCGACTTGGCCATGCTGCTTGGGATGACAGGAAGAGAAATATACTTCTTTCTAAACTTCTATGGGCTACTTTCTTTTATTATTTCAACATATTCACACTTGAAACGTCTGAAGTTTTCATCAATCCAATGGAAGTTTAAAAAAAATAATATGAACGATATTGTCTGTATTCAAATTCAGGCATTATCAATTTAAAGGTATAATACACACCAATTTGAAAATTTGTCATTTACTCCCCTTTAAATGATGTTTTATTAACAAAGTTCGGGAGGAGCACGTGCAAATAATTAAGCAGCTGCACGGCATCAGAAATCACGCAGCTGCCCGGCATTAGCAATCACATCACTTATCCTTCCAAATCAGAACGAGCTCTATAAATTGTGAAACCGCCTTACCTCCTTCACTCATAGATTTTTGCAGCATACAGCAGCATGTCTGAGATCGACAATTCTGAAATGGAAAACAACGACTTCTTTGCCGACCAGGGTCCCTCAGAAAACTCGACCGCTCACCAAAGAACCAGCACAGGACAAGAAGCTGTTACGGGTAAGAGGACAGAGACACCAAGAGGCCGCCAGCCCTCCCGCACCGTCCGTCACACCCCAAAACGACGAAGCAACACGGCGTCATCTAGTCCGCCATCCAGGGCATCAGCAGCTTCTTCCGCCTCTTCCTACACCTCGGCTCAACGCTCAATTCCTGAGATGAGGAAATGGACAGTCGTAACCCTGAGACAGGCTCTAGAAAATGCAGACATCCCTTTCTCCAAGAAGGCAACAAAGGCGGAGTTAAACCACCTATACACCTCCAGCCTGCCCGGAGTTCTAACAACCGCTCCGACATCAAAACTAAAAGCCGCTGACAAGACCTGCAGCACCACAATCCTCCAACACCAGGAATCGTCTACTCCAACCGCGGCTAGGAAGAGGCGCCGTTCACCAAGCAAGCAAGGACGGCACTCGGCCAGCCTAAGCCACGCCCCGGACCACGCGGACACCAGCACCCAGCCGGCTGCAGGATCACCCGAGTCCAGCACCTCCGACGACTCCACGCCGGTCCATCACCACCACGGCGGCGCGAGCACGCGCCCGCCAGCGGCAACCCTCCCTACCCTATCCCACTATCCTCCGTCCCACTTTCCCTCCGGTCTCTGGCCTGCAGCCCCAATGCCTTCAGATACCGCGAGGTTGCCTCCGGCACAGGCGCAGGCCCAAACCTTTTTCAATTTTCCTATTGCCACAGGCTCTGGAGCCGCACAAAGCGTGATGCTGCATCCGTACGCGGCTCCAGCAGCCGCCCCCTTATTCCACAACACTCTATCCTACCCTAGCCACTGGCCTGCAGCCACACTGCCAATTGATAACGCGAGGCTGCCTCCGTTACAGGCACAGGCGCAGGTTCAAGCTTCCTCTCCATTTCCTATTGCCTCAGGCTCTGGAGCCGCCCAAAGCGTGATGCTGCATCCGTACGCGGCTCCAGCAGCCGCCCCTTTGTTCCCACACACCACATCCCGTGCCGCCTTCACCATTCAATCCGCAACACCAATAGCCATCCCCCCGAACGCACCAGCCTGGGAACCTCCTCCCGTAGCCAGCAACATTACGGACCAGATATTAGCCGAAGTTCAGGCAGCTAGTTTCAGAAGCAGTCCAACACCCCACCCTAGTACCTCCCTATTCGTAACCAATATTCCCCTAGGCCACCCACTGAAGCCCCTCCTTGACGTCTCTCTCAGCCACATCATCCTCTCAGTCTCCCCCAGGACCCTACAATCTTATCTCACAGCTTGGAAATGTTTCAAATCGTTCCACGCTAAATTCATCCTAACATTCCCAGACTTCTCAATGCTAGCCATCACCTCATTCATCTCCCACCTAAACACCTCAAAAAACCTCCAAGCCAGTTCCATTAAAGGAGACCTAAGCGGATTACAATTTTTCCACAAACTCATTTTCGGATCACCTTCACCCCAAATAGCCAGCTCACAGACCTCCATGCTGATCAAAGGCATCCAAAGAGCCCACCCCTCCCGCCCTGACCCCAGAAAACCCATAACACTAGAAATACTAACTAAGTGCATAATCACTCTCCGCCAAGGCTACCACTCCACGCACACTGCCCGCACACTGGACGCCATGTTCCTATTAGCTTTTTTCGGTTTCCTCAGATGTTCAGAACTCACTATAACATCCAAATTCAATCCAGACATCCACCCCACCATTTCAGATCTCTCCGTAATGGATGACGATACAATATCTTACTTTATTAAACAGAGTAAGACAGACCAAACAAAGAGAGGCCATCTAATATACATATTTAATCTACCATCAGCTCTCCAACCATACCAAACCCTCCAAGCCTACCTCCAGCTCAGAAGCACACAAACCCTAATCCCCTCCGACCCTCTTTTCGTAGACGATTTCAACCGCCCCACCACGCGTTTCTGGTTCCAGAAACACCTCAAGCTAGTCTTGATCCAATCAGGCATCCCAGCCGATAACTTTTCCAGCCACTCCTTCAGAATCGGAGCAGCCACAACAGCGGCCCAAAAAGGACTCTCCCAGCACCAAATCCAAACACTCGGCCGCTGGTCTTCAGAAGCTTTCAAAAGCTACATTCGTTCCGATCGTTCCCACATTAAAGAAGCACACCGAACCCTCATCAACCAAAACCGTTAACCCCAGCCCGCCGGCAATCCCCCACACACACCAGCAGCTCACAACCACAGCTTTTCCTATTTTTCCACACTGCCGCAGCAGTGTCACCCCAGCAGGGGTCCTTACCTACATCTCACACTGCAGCAGCAGTGCCAACCTAGCAGGGGTCCTTACCTATATTTCACACTGCAGCAGCAGTGCTTCCCCAGCAGGGGGGCTTTCACCTGCATTTCCCACTGCACCAGCAGCGACGCCCCAGCAGGGGCTTTTATCTATATTTCACACTGCAGCAGCAGTGCCACCCCAGCAGGGGTCTTTACCTGTATTTCGCACCGCAGCAGCAGTGCCACCCCAGCAGGGGTCTTTATCTATACTTCACACTGCAGCAGCAGTACTTCCCCAGCAGGGGCCTCCACCTGTATTTCCCACTGCACCAGCAGGGGCTTTTATCTACTTTTCACACTGCAGCAGCAGTGCCACCCCAGGAGGGGTCTTTATCTGTATTTCCCACTGCAGCAGCAGTGCCACCCCAGCAGGGGCCTTTACCTATATTTCACACTGCAGCAGCAGTGCTCCCCAGCAGGGGTTTCCATCTATATTTCCAACTGCAGCAGCAGTGCCACCCCAGCAGGGGTCTTTATCTACATTTCACACTGCAGCAGCAGTGCTTCCCCAGCAGGGGCCTCCACCTGTATTTCCCACTGCACCAGCAGTGACGCCCCAGCAGGGGCTTTTATTTCAACTGCAGCAGCAGTACCGTCTCAGCAGGGGCCTCTATCTCACACTGCCGCAGCAGTACAACCCCAGCAGGGGTCTTTTATCTATATTTCACACTGCAGCAGCAGTGCTTCCCCAGCAGGGGCCTTCACCTGTATTTCCCACTGCACCAGCAGTGACGCCCCAGCAGGGGCTCTTTATTTCAACTGCAGCAGCAGTACCGCCTCAGCAGGGGCCTCTATCTCACACTGCCGCAGCAGTACAACCCCAGCAGGGGTCTCTATCTATCTCACACTGCCGCAGCAGTACAACCCCAGCAGGGGTCTCTATCTATCTCACACTGCCGCAGCAGTACAACCCCAGCAGGGGTCTTTATCTATTTCACACTGCAGCAGCAGTGCTTCCCCAGCAGGGGCCTTCACCCGTATTTCACACTGCACCAGCAGTGACGCCCCAGCAGGGGCTTTTATTTCACACTGCCGCAGCAGTACCACCCCAGCAGGGGTCTCTATATACATTTCACACTGCAGCAGCAGCTGCCGCCCCAGCAGGGGCCTCTATCTATATTTCACACTGCAGCAGCAGTACCACCCCAGCAGGGGTCTTTATCTATATTTCACACTGCAGCAGCAGTGCTTCCCCAGCAGGGGCCTCTACCTGTATTTCCCTCTGCACCAGCAGTGACGCTCCAGCAGGGGCTTTTATCTACATTTCACACTGCAGCAGCAGTGCCGCCCCAGCAGGGGCCTTTATCTGTATTTCACACTGCAGCAGCAGTGCCACCCCAGCAGGGGTCTTTACCTATATCTCCCACTGCAGCAGCAGCGCAACCCCAGCAGGGGTCTCTCATCTACATTTTCACACCGCAGCAGCAACGCCACCCCAGCAGGGGCCTTTATCCGTTGTTTACACTACCGCAGCAGTGCTACCCCAGCAGAAGCTTTCTTCATCCTCAGACGTAGCGTCGTCCCAGTAGGGGTTCCCATACACGTCGTTTAAACCGCAGCAGCAGCACCTTCCGCACAGGGGCCTCCATCCACATTTCCCATGACTACACTAGTATCCGTACCGCACAGAAGCCCACAGAAACCAACCCCGCAGAGGCTCCAGCCAGGACCCTACTCAAAATAAGGCCAGCAACTCACAGCTGTAAACCTTGCTAACTTTCGGGGGGGCAATAACGCCCAGCTTTGGCTGCTGTCCTGCAC